>NC_056745.1:598226535-598276535 GCF_019279795.1 Protopterus annectens
AAGATGTTCCCTTGCCATAGTTTTAAGTTTGGTATATAGAAGTAGTAGGACATGATTTTAGAGGTGGTGATTGCAATAATAAATTATTGAGGGCTGAAGTCAAATGGCAATTAAGACTAAATGCTAGTGAAACCCCAGGATTAAATGAGCATATTAGTATTAAACATGAATTAAAATATAGGGCATTAAAACGTTAGGTCCAGGTTATATATACTATAACTACTATTATACATAAACCTGTTAAATATTTTTAAAGATGTTGTTTTTAAAGATGTTGTTTTATTTCTGTCTGTTTGAATATTGTTAAAATGCATACTGTTTTTTCTTGATGCTGGTAGGATGAAGATGACATTTGTATGTTTCTTTAAAGACAGGATTGTACCTAATTGAGTTAATTGAATGTATTATATAAGGCTGAGGTTATGGTGAGGAAATTGTTCTGATGAAGTGATAATACGAAAGCGCTTGACCTGGATGTAATTTTTTATTTTTATTGTGGTACTGTGAATTAAATCTTTGGGCATTAGTTATTGGAGTCAGAGTGGTTACTGGATTTTTACTTTTTCACAGATGCTACTCTGCTTTGTCTGTTTTTTTTTTTTTTTTTTTATGGTTTGGTCTTATATGTATTTACATGTGTTTTGCCTCTGGGTGTGCAGCAAGTTATGCATTTGTCTGACAGTATTTTCTGTGGTTTGAAATATCTGAAGTATCGTTCTTATTCCCTATCAGCTGCCTAGGAGAACTGAACCATTACCCACATCCATTTGAATGAGATATTTTTTGTGTGTTGTCCTTTACAGGCTCATTACCAGTATTGCCAGAGAGAGCGAGAGAGAGAGAGAGAGAGAGAGAGAGTGAGTGAGTGAAAAACAAAGGTACAGACAGACAGATACAGATGTCTGGGGTATTGAGTATGTTCTCAAATGTTTCTACTAAGTATATGTGAGTAGCCATATAGAGGCAAGCATTACAATGTCTCTTTTTGTACCACCTGGCTTCCATTACTAAGAGGATTACAAATGGTAGTCAAAAGGTTGTGACCGAGGCCATGTCATTGAATATAGTAGTGTTGCCTCATATGATCTGGGAGATCCATGAAACTGTTGTTTAGTCTAACTCATAGTCCACTTGATGCTTACATCATCTGAGTGTACCATCTTTTTTCCAGTGTGTTATTTGACCAAAAAACAGTTCAGTGCTTTTCTGACAGCTAATCAGGCTGTCTACACAGTTTAATGGCATTCTACCTTATTATCTGGTAATAGTATTTCCCCATATTATGTACCGTCCATGCACATTTGTCTATGAAGGCAGTCCTACATCATTTGTCCTACTTTTGCATCTGTCCCTCAGCTGTGCTATCAAACCAGTTCCCATACCCACCTGTCATGGTTGCTTAATTATGTGTGCTGTCATGCCACCTTACCATGTGTGTCTATGCTTTGTTCTTTGTATTTATATCTTCTGTTTCTAAAGGAGCCCTGATTTTCTTAATGATGCTCTATCTCCACTCTTATGCATTACAATTGGCACTATTTGATGGCATTGTTATCACTGTTGTATCATTACATTACCTCACTATTGACTGTTATGGTTTTGTGCATTTGCATGGGTTAAAAAGTTAGGTGTGCATTTTACACTTTGTGGTTTTATTTTATTAAATGCTTTTTTACCTGTTTAACATAACTGTGTGCACATTCACAGATAATGCAGTTTCTGTGCACTTGTCTGGACATAATTGTCTGTATGAGCATTGAAGACCAATTTATATGGGCAGAATGATGTTATAACACTGGATTATAACCTGTTTTATGCTGTTATATTGATTTACCTTTCCTATACGTTAAAGCCATGGAATTTTACAAACTTTGCTACTGTTCTTGTAGTGTCGGGAGGTAGGTGTGTTTGTGTTTGTATGTGTGGTCTAGTGTTTTGTTGACATTCACGGTTTTGAATTTCATGGTTTTGGTTTTTGGGTTTGTGAGTTTTCGGCTTTATAGTCTTGAGATACTGAAATTCGATATTTCAGTATTTCGAGATTATAAAGTGAATATATATATGTATATATGTGTGTGTGTGTGTGTGTGTGTGTGTGTACATATACACACACACACACACACACACACACACACACACACACACACACACACACACACACACACACACATGGATAGGATGTTCTACACAACAAAAATATATAAATGGATAGGGTGTTCTATAGCCAGTCAAGCTCTAGATGCTCAAATTCCACTAACTCAATGCCAAAGATTCAGAAGATATAATCCTGCCTGACCAGATGCTTGTGCTCAAACTCCAATGTGTGTTCAGTAATGCAGGTGCTCTTCCATCTGCACGTATCCTAGAAGATGGACATTAGTGTTCACTGCAGAACAGGTAAGTAGGGAAGGGGAGCCGGAAGAGTGCTTTTAGGTTTGAGGAGGGACATGCAGTATAGTGGGTTAGGGAAAGGGACAGGGATTTTAGGTTTAGTGAGCAATCATGGATGGGAGGTGATGGGGATTTTAGGTTTAAGAGCTAATTGTGGATGGAAGTGGGAAGGGGATTTTAGGTTTTTGCAGGGATAGAGACTTTAGGGCTAGACACTGGGTGAGAATTTTTTGGGTTAGGATGAGGGTTCGGGTAGGCATAATTAAAATTACAGGAGAAGTTTTAGTAGAAGATTTAGCACTTGCTGAAATGAGCATGTGATAGCAGAGAAGTCTATGTCAGTTTAGATCCATATATGTATGTATTTGTATATATAGATAGATAGACCCAGAGCAGCAAAGTATGTGTGTCAGGGAGACAGAGAGAGAGAGAAAGAGCAAGAAAAATCATAGACCTCAGTTGCATGTACAGTAAATATTAATCCAAAAGTCATGTACCTGCTGATTCAGTGATGTAGTTGTGCTCTCAATAGTGTCCTCTATCTATGCAAAATGCATAGCTTGATTGTAGATGTACCCCAGTTAGCTCACCATGGACAAGCTCCTACCAAGAAAAAGCCATGTAATAAAGAAAGTAAACTAGTAGAAGTCATAACATTGATGGTGCTCAACAGTGGACAGTGGCCGCAAAGTGCAGACATCAAATATCTTCTGATCACTGGTCCAGTATTTTAAGGAGAGAACCAAAATACAAAAAAAAGATGCAGACACTGCCCATTTGCATGAAGCAAGTGAGGGGGGCTATTGCCTACAGAGATACAATAATTCCACATACATCCCATAAACAGGGATCTGATAGATTATATTTAGGGGAGTGCATAACAGCTATTGCTGTACTTATTCTCATATACATGTTCCTTTTCCTTACAATGCAGGATGCCCAGAAACAAGAAACAAAGAAAAATGCAAAGACTTCCATATAGAGTATGAGATCTTGCTGCAGGCTTTCTGTATCCATCTTCTGCAGATGACTGGCCATAAAAAAGCTTACCATTCCCTTTATGACCATGTGGGATAATATGTTGTAAATAATATCAATGCTGTTAGTTGCCGGGGTATAAATTATGAGCAAGTCAAACAATGAGCTACTGATAGGATCAGGATTAAAAAAGCTTGTGTAGCACACCAGGTACAGGAGCTGTGGAAAAGATTACAGCATGACAGCATGGCAGTATAACTTTGGCATGGCCAGGAGTCATGGTGTCACTGTTGGAAGCAGGTAATGTGGAGTCCAGATCTTAATCCCAGTCAGTGGAAAAAGGTCTGTGTCTGAGGAACTCAACTCAGGCACATGGGAGGGCATTGAGGAACAGAAAGTATGCAGTGCAGTCCCACATTGTTGGTACAAGTTCCTCTAAGCATGGGAAAGACAGGGATAGCCATCATGTCTGTGCCCATACATTCCAGGAGATACCACTCCCCACCCTAACTAGATGCCTGAATGTCCATGACCCATTGAATATGCAGTACCATCCTGACTGAACAGGCTAGCAATACAAACGTCCTTTCTGAGATGGTGTTTTTTTACAAAGTGTACATGATGATCTCTGAGATGGCATGTTCCAAATGTGTGTAGGGAGGTTGCATGCACCAGACTCCCTGTGCATGCAAACATCATAGCAAATGTACTTTCAATGGCTGGTCTACCTCTATTTCAGTGGTGAAGTCCTTTGTGGAAGTGGGGGCTGGAGCCACTCAGACATAGTACTACCACTTCTACTCCACCATCCTGTATGGAGGGGTAGCTTACTCTGTGGATGCCTTTAAGGAGCGGATATCTGTACTTCACTGCTTCATGGTGTGGGTCATTGCTCACATTCATAAAGCACTCCTTCCACTAGGCATGGTCTGGACAATGTCTATGAACATCACAAGGGAGAGGAATCCTGTGGATGGGGGAATGCATGTTCTGCACACACATCTCTTGGGGTGCACTGCATCTGTTTGTAGGATCTCACCACAGTGTCACAATATCTGCTGATGCTGTGTTCCAGAAAACACATTCACTCAGACATACACAAGGCCCATCTCCACATATGGTACACACACAGACACACACACACACACACACACACACACACACACACACACACACACACACACACACACACACACACACACACACACACACACAATTTCCCTTTTATTACACCAGACACTGTGGCCCTCTCTGATTGTTCAAATGATGGATAGCCATGTCCTCCCTTCTCTACTCTGCAACTTGGGTAGTCTATGTCTGATGCATAGTGTGCATATGTATGGAATAGCACAGACTAGGTGACAGTTAATTTATGCCACTTATTCTTTTCAGCCAGTACCACCACATAATGTGCCTGCTTTCACATGGCATAGTCATCCATTGCAGCTGACTCCTCCACAGCAATAGCATGGCTATGGTAAGACAAAGAGGCAGCTGCCCTGGATGGAGAGTGTCAGGTGGTATGATCAACTGATGCCATTTGGATGGTCGTTTACAATGGTCCTGTATTCGATGGATGACAATACTAGTTTACAGCTAGGGTTTGAGCTATTCAGAGATCCATGGGAAGCATTTGAATATAACAAGGTACATTTTACATTTGTAGCAAGTAGTTTGTAGTTTGCTACAATATAGTTCTTCATTTATTTTTCTCAAGTCTGAAGAAAGTTCATTTTCTATTTTTAAGCACCTCAGCTTTGAGTTGGTAGGCACTAGATCAAGAAGTTACAGTAGACACCACAATATCTGCTGTGGCTCTGAGTCACATGCTTCTCATCAGGCTTATTCTATGCTGCCAGGTGTAGGACTACTTCCTCCTGAACGTGTCTGCTCTGCTGCAACTGTTTGCATAAAATGATGTTAAGCAAAATACCACAGACTGAATATATCTTGCTGCATGTGCCACAGTCATACTTTAAGCTTTCCCCAGAAGCAGCTATACAGTGAAATAGGCATTTAGCAGGCTAAATACATATGTGACAATGACCCAGGTTTGTGATAGGACATTGTTGTAGCCATTTTTTGCCATGGTATGGGGATTTTTGTTAGTTGTCATTAACCATGGCACCAAGGTATATCCACCATTGCAAATCATTCAGTACAAACTGCTGACATAAGTTGCATGTATGCTGTATGTATAAGTCTTGGTTGCTGTCTTGGTGGCCTGCAGACAGAGAATGTAGGTTAAAATATGAGCATTACAGACCACCTGGCAGTTGATGGAATGGAAATCTTAGTGGTTAATGTCTTCTTTCTTGTTCCCCACTGGGCCTGAATTGCAATATGGGTGCAGTGCATTGCCCCCAGTACCACAAGAAAATGAATTATGACATAAAATGTTCACATACTGTTGGCTTTCTTCTTTGTGATATGTGTAAATCGCATATACACCTCCACATATTGTAACATGGAATCAAGGAACTGGTGAAGTATCCTTTAAGAAGATGGCTGGAAAACACACACCTTGACCCCCGTTGGTTGCTGAAATTTCCCTGTAGTTATTATTCAAAAAGCCACAACTACCATGGTATCCACTGGAAAAACATATTCCGTGCATCCATGTGCCTGCAAATGAGAGTAGCACATCTTAACTATTTCTTTCATGCTGACTCTATCCACATGGTCACAGTTCACAATGTCAGTGTTTTTGAGACCATGAAATGTAAAGCATGGATAGATAACATGGTATCACCGAGGGTGAAGAAACGCAACATTAAGAATGCCAACAGTGTGTACAGTCTGTTACATATAATAAGTTTAGTAATTTTGCATCAACCCCGTGCCTCTTTTCATGATTCTGCACTGGATATCCAGGATTTTATGATGGTCATTAACTCTGGAGCTAATCTTATAGTCACAGTATATACTCACCTTTGAATCATTCTGTCATATTGTTTAACCTCATTTGTATTAATGGAGATGCTCATTTTAATACTGATGCTAATTACTTGCTTATTATATTGAAAACTGCATGCGTAGCCTGTGGAATTTCTGAGCCTTTCTTGCTCATACTCAGTTTGCTTCTGATTCACCTACATTCAGAGCATGGCTGTTAGGCATGCAAAATCACTTAACATGACACAGAGCATGTTTCTGAGTACCATGGTGGGCTTTAAAAAGTGAGTAACATCATTTTTATGGCATGAGTGATAATGCAATGTTTGGATTATTTAATTACTTTGGATTATAAATACTAAATCCTTGTCACTTAAGCTAAATTACTTCATTAATACCTTCTAACTCATATTCTATTGTTCCACAATTCTCTTACCACCCTCCAAATCCCTAAACAATTAAGCAACCCATATTACATCCTTCAAAGTAGTTCCCATCTCCTTCATAAAAAGATGAATTCTCAAATTAAAGCCAACCACTCTAGCCTCCAGGCAAGTTGCCTGTATATATAAAATGGCAGCAGATACTCTTGCTTACTCAGTTCCCATCTTAATAAGCAGATATATCAGGGAATGATATTCCCTAGAATATGGAAAAAATCCTATACCTTAGATTTTCACAGTGGATGCAATTTTACTGAACTCACAAACTATAGACCAATAGCAGTTCTCTCCACTCTATCAAAATATTTGAGAAATACATTCAAACACAGCTAGTCAAATATATCAGTGATAATAACTTCCTGCTACCGACTCAGCATTACTTCCATCCCAACAACAGTGCAACGACAGCCCTCTATAGTTTCATTAATACAGTAAAGCTACATAAAAATAATAGCAACCTTGTCTCTGCTCTTTTCCTAGAATTATTAATGTCATTTAAATCCATATCACACCAAAACTATTAAAGAAATTATCCTTCTTTGACCTAGTGAACTCATCTCTATCCTGGTGTCAAAGCTACCCTTCAAATAGATCTCAGATAGTCAAATGGAAAAATGATATTGCTTCCTTCCTTCCTGTGTCAGGAAGAGTTCTGCAAGGCTCAATATTTGGACCCTTTTTATTTAAATTATTTATTAATAATCTTCACATTGTGAATAGTCATGCTTCCAGTATATAGAATGCACAGATAACCCTATCTTGATTTGCTCTGCCAAATCAATATTCAAACTACAAGCAGATACCCAAGAATCTTAATTTCATCGAATCATGGCTGAATGAGAATTGGCTAATATTAAACTCCCCAAAAGGCAAACAAGTTTTATTTACACCAAAACAACTGATCAAAAAAGTACATTTAACATAACCACATCCAACAATATCAGAACTGAACTAGTAGCACACACCAAACTAATTGTGTATAAATAGATAAAAATATAAAATTCAATTATCAGATAAAACAAGCAATTAAAAAACACAAAAATTGTGATATAAAACAGCAAACTGCTAGCATATACACACCAAAACGTCTCTAAAAATAAAGTCCATATGATAAAAAAGAAGACGCTGATGGCTGAATTCTCCAAAAAGGCCTTTACTAGTGCAAAACACAAGCGCTTTCACAAACGAGCTTCTTCAGGTGTACATCAAGCACTACAGAAACGCACCCTTTATACTAACACATATAATCACCTGATCAAAGTTCATGTAACTAAAACCATAAAACCAAAAAATATATATAATAGCTGTTTAAATACATATATAAAATACATTCATACTAAAAAGTGTATAAGCACATTTAATACATATGAAAAACATTATACTAATTCACAAAAAATTTTATACTAACTTAACAAAAAAATTTTTATCTTTTCAACGGCCTCCTTTTCAATCTAGGTCTTAAAGGGATACATTCATTAAGCCCGTGCCCCTCAGTACTCCTCAACTTTATAATCCATGTAGCTTCCAAATTTTCAGTCCTGTTACAGACATTACCTTGTCTAAGGCTCTCATGAAGTAAACCAATGACTCTAAAGCTAAAGACATGTGATATATCTGTACCAGCTACATGCTTGGCAAGTGCATTCGTGTTACTACCTTTCCTGATGTTATAAACATGTTCCCTAATGCATTCTCTAAGGTGTCTGTCTGTCTTGCCAATATAAAACTTTGCACAAACCCTGCAGCTAGCCAGATAAACAACATGTCTGCTGTCACATGTTGCTGAAACCGAAAGTGTAGTCCTTGCCCTGGTCTGGATGGTGGAATGACAGACCACTATCTATATAACTACACCAACTACATGATCCACATTGGATAGTACCAGTATATTCTCCATCCAGCCTAACTTCCTTGGGATAACACAATCTCCTCCTAATAGATTTATCATTCCTATAACTAATTCTCGGTACAGTGTCTACTATACCAGCTATGGTGCTATCAGTCAATAGAACCTGCCAGTGTTTCCTAATGATATCAATATATCTATTCACATCAGCTGTATACTTCAGAGACACTCTTAGCCTGGTATGTACAGACTCGCTATCCGGACATTGCGATGACTGTCTTTTTTTAGAAAAATATGGCTTAGCCTCTGCACTTCGCTTACTGGCAGCTAATGGTATATTCCTAGCTAAAGTCTTGTCATCATAACCTCGCTGACTCAAAAATCCAGTCACTCTATCCAACTCATTCTGAAAATCTACCTCTCTCACGCTAAGTCTGGAGGCCCTCATAACTTGATTGGTAACAATGTTATTAAAAATATGTGGTGGATGTGCACTACTCCGATGAAGAAGATGATTGACATGACAATCCTTCCTGTGCTGCTTAGTATACACTGACCCTGTATCATCTCTCACTACTACCACATCTAAAAAGTCTAATTCATGAAGCGACATCCTGTGTGTAAAACGTAGAAATTCTGTAGACTCATTAATAAAGTATAAGAATCTGTGTAAACAGATTCTTATACTTTATTAATGAGTCTACAGAATTTCTACGTTTTACACACAGGATGTCGCTTCATGAATTAGACTTTTAGATGTGGTAGTAGTGAGAGATGATACAGGGTCAGTGTATATTAAGCAGCACAGGAAGGATTGTCATGTCAATCATCTTCTTCATCGGAGTAGTGCACATCCACCACATATTTTTAATAACATTGTTACCAATCAAGTTATGAGGGCCTCCAGACTTAGTGTGAGAGAGGTAGATTTTCAGAATGAGTTGGATAGAGTGACTGGATTTTTGAGTCAGCGAGGTTATGATGACAAGACTTTAACTAGGAATATACCATAACTGCCAGTAAGCGAAGTGCAGAGGCTAAGCCATATTTTTCTAAAAAAAGACAGTCATCACAATGTCCGGATAGCGAGTCTGTACATACCAGGCTAAGAGTGTCTCTGAAGTATACAGCTGATGTGAATAGATATATTGATATCATTAGGAAACACTGGCAGGTTCTATTGACTGATAGCACCATAGCTGGTATAGTAGACACTGTACCGAGAATTAGTTATAGGAATGATAAATCTATTAGGAGGAGATTGTGTTATCCCAAGGAAGTTAGGCTGGATGGAGAATATACTGGTACTATCCAATGTGGATCATGTAGTTGGTGTAGTTATATAGATAGTGGTCTGTCATTCCACCATCCAGACCAGGGCAAGGACTACACTTTTCGAGTTTCAGCAACATGTGACAGCAGACATGTTGTTTATCTAGCTAGCTGCAGGGTTTGTGCAAAGTTTTATATTGGCAAGACAGACAGACACCTTAGAGAACGCATTAGGGAACATGTTTATAACATCAGGAAAGGTAGTAACACGAATGCACTTGCCAAGCATGTAGCTGGTACAGATATATCTCATGTCTTTAGCTTTAGAGTCATTGGTTTACTTCATGAGAGCCTTAGACAAGGTGATGTCTGTAACAGGACTGAAAATTTGGAAGCTACATGGATTATAAAGTTGAGGAGTACTGAGGGGCACGGGCTTAATGAATGTATCCCTTTAAGACCTAGATTGAAAAGGAGGCCGTTGAAAAGATAAAAATTTTTTTTAGTTAGTATAAAATTTTTTGTGAATTAGTATAATGTTTTTCATATGTATTAAATGTGCTTATACACTTTTTAGTATGAATGTATTTTATATATGTATTTAAACAGCTATTATATATATTTTTTGGTTTTATGGTTTTAGTTACATGAACTTTGATCAGGTGATTATATGTGTTAGTATAAAGGGTGTGTTTCTGTAGTGCTTGATGTACACCTGAAGAAGCTTGTTTGTGAAAGCGCTTGTGTTTTGCACTAGTAAAGGCCTTTTTGGAGAATTCAGCCATCAGCGTCTTCTTTTTTATCATACAAAAATTGTGATGTTCTCTGCAGGATAAAAAAATACTTGACTGACGTTATTAAAAAAAAAAACATAAAGCTCAAAGCTACTTTCTCCCCACTCTTCTCTGTGCTGCTCCTGTGTATAGCAAACTGCAAACAATTTTAGCTTACTAACATGAACAATGTTCCAATAAATTAGCCAAATTCACTGCATATCTGCCAGATAAAACTCAGTACTGCCTGGCTCTGAAACACTTGCATTGGACAGAACTGGGTCATAATCTAAGTTTCTCACAACTTGTACACAAATGAATCCATAAACCTGGAAAATGCCCATCTCTAAAAATTCTAATTTCCCTCTACATTCCAGTTAGAACTATTTGGTCTAAGAGCAAACACCCCATGGTGACTCATTACACTAAAATTACATTTCTAGACTATGGAACTCAGTCCTTACCAAAATTACATAATAAGATAATCATAACTCCTTCAAAACACATCTAAAACAATATTTTATGGGTTCTTGATTCAGCTCATGTACGTCTCCAGGTGAAAATTTCGACTATCATTTTCCTCACAAATACTTGACTAGTCTACAAATCCCTAGCACTGTTTCTTCCTCTTCTTGAAACACACTCTACAATTGTTTGTATCTTTTCTTCTTGGACTTTTGTTCTGCACGTCTATAATATTTCTACTTTTCTTTATGGCTTAGAATACTCTCTATCTCTCTTTGTTTCTCTGTTTGCATGAAATGTTGTACAGTAGGCCTGAAACTTCCACTTCATTTCTTTCTTTATGCTACCTGCTCTAAGTATAGATGAATGACTAAGCAAAGCTAAATCCTTCACACTTATGCTACTTCTGCATGTACTGCTGCAATTTCATTTTACTTGTGACCTCATCTGTTAGTATTATATCTCAAAATATATTATTTGCATTGTCACATTGTTTAATTATTGGTTCTTGGATGTTATTTTGTTCAATATGGTTTTCTTCTGTACTGTTACTGTTTAGTATTATATTTTTTGTATTTTAATGTCTAATGTCTTTGGAGCTTTTTTCTCTCGATCTCTGCTGAAAATGGATTCATGCCCAGTTGGACTATCCCAGTAATCAAAGTAAATAAATAAATAAATCTTTCTGTTTTACCTCTTTTTTAACCACAGTGGACTGTACACTATTACTTTGAATAGTTACTCACCGTATGCTCTTTTTGGTACTATCTCACCTTGATGATGACTTCTCTGATTTGACTTTACAACTTGAGTAAGTAACAATGATTCTTATTATCTTCATTTTAATATGATAGCTTTAACACTGCATAGTAAGAGACCCTAAATTTCCATTTTTTCTAATAATAGCATCAGTAAATCTCAAATCTGGATTGTGTGAGTATTGTAAAAAACCTGGGATTTTCATGGAATCAGGTGCTTTTGGCAACAGTGATCCACAACTTGTATTTCTTGTCATATTTACTACATATAATAATATAATATTGATAGTTTATTTAGTGTTTTGTATATAGAATCTGTCTAATATATATATATATATATATATATATATATATATATATATATATAGAGAGAGAGAGAGAGAGTGAGAGAGAGAGCTACTAGAAAATTATAATGAATTCATCATAATAACCAGAAATCACACTTAAAAATCATAGGTTTCTCTTGATTTCATCTCATAAAACAGAATTTAATTTTCTGAGATTTGTAAATCAATCTCCCTGTGTATAGTATTTCTTAATGATTTGGTTTTCACTGTGCTTTCACTTGTTCTCCACTACTTCCTTTCAACTAGTTCTGCTGATATAAACTTTACTTATGTATGTTGGGTTTTCATTATTTGACATATTTCAGAATTTTGTATATAGCTTTTCTTCAGTATTGCTCGTCACCATTCTGCTCCAGTACTTTGGAATCCATCTTACTGCCTGTAATGTTCACGGTATTATAACCTGCAGTTTGGAGAACTAGCAAGATACATGGATTAAGAAATATGAACAGTGAGGTGCAAAGTGGCAAGAAAAAGAAGAAAAAGCATTATACGCATGAAGAATGCAAGGTTGTTTTTAACAGTGCATAGGCATGAATTGAAATTCTGTGTAATGCACAGCTTGATGATACTTTATATTCACTTTCTTGTCTTGTATGATGGAGAATATTGAGACTGTATTTAGACATGTTCAATTAATTCATAATGAAATGACAGAAGAGTGATTTATTGTAATATTACTGTGGCAAGTATCACTTCAGCAATCTCTTTAATTTCTTCACAAATTATAAAAGGTCGGAATTTTAGATTATAATAAACAACTTTGCAGTAAATACTATTTCCAGACTTATTGGTACAATAAGCACAAAAACTCTGCTGAGACTAAATCCGGTATGAATTATGTGACTTGATGGTTTTATCAGGGAAAGTCTATGATGCCTATCATGTCAATAGATTATGTCAAGAATAAGTATTGCTCCCTTGATTCTGTTTTAGAAAGAATAAGGGTTAGATAGTACACATCACATGCTATTTCAGAAAAAAATAAGGGTTAGATAAAACATGCACAGCAAAGAGTTACTGAAAAATTACTTGCGAGAATTTTCACTAACACAGTCTAGAATTAAGTGAATGTTATATCCTGATATAGAAACGAATGCCTTGAAATGTCTGATAAAAGAAAGTGAGATACCGGTGCACTTCAGAGTTTTATTTATATTTCACAACAACAGATTATTAAGTCTTTTTGACATGTTTGAAAGAGACTACTGCTTCATCCACCCATCCACCCATTCATCCATTCATGCATTAATTTTCTAGAGCATATGTCCTCAAGGAGAACACATTTTCAGTAAGCAGAGCAGAGTGAACCAGGCACCTTTAATATCAACAGACTTCCCTGCTGCCAGCAGCACTCACCAGTTCATTCTGTAGGTTCCTTTGGCATTCCATGCCAGCAGAGAGATACTATCACTAAACAATTTCATAGGGATGCCTCAGGCTTCCTCCTATTGGTCTGTGCATGCTAAAGTCCTATAGGAATTGTTCAGAGCATCCTCATTAGGTATCCAAA
Source organism: Protopterus annectens (assembly GCF_019279795.1). Lineage (NCBI taxonomy): Eukaryota > Metazoa > Chordata > Ceratodontiformes > Protopteridae > Protopterus > Protopterus annectens. Next base: position 598,240,217 of record NC_056745.1, read on the forward strand.
GCAACTTAATAGATTCCTTTCACCAGAAGAAGCAGTGACTATACTACAAGATCCTCCAAAACTGGAAAAGCCCTCACCTTTTCATCAGGAATGAGCTCAACAACCCTGCAAAGCAACCTAATTTCTACTACTTATTTATGCAGTCTTACCTGTTTTGTCACTACCCAAAGCCTTTGACCCATTTTAGATTATGGGGAGCAGACTAAAAAGGAGCTTCTTCCTTTGAGTGGCACAATGCCTGCAATACAGTTACCACTGCATCCATGTGCTGGTTTACCTGATGACTCCCTCTACTCTCACTCTTGAAATATTTAAACTCCTGCACTGGGAGTCGACACACCTTCTATAAAGGCAGAACAAAACCTGCTCTTTTCCTTACAGAAAACCAAGATATCTCATTTGGAGGTGATGATTATAGTCCATGGTGCATTGCATTCATCTGCAAATTACCACAATGCATACTGAAGATCACTGATTCATGACAGGAGGCAACATCATGTGCAAACAATAAAGCTGCAAAAATCACCCCCGGGATTCAAAAAGCTCGGCGCAAAGACGGTTTTAGCCTTGCGCCGAGAGGTCTCACTACAGAAGGTTTAGCAGTGCCACATGAATTTGTATAAGGGCACGCCACCCCACCCTCGACGTGCACAGGAAATGTGTCTGACTGCAGGGGGCATGTACAAGTGCTCTATGGAGGCGTAAACATGCTCTGACAGTTGCAAAACCTACTATGCCTACTAGTAGAACCCACCTCTAATAGTAAGTCAGTAATTCAGTGTCCGTGGATACCGAAATGTATGCTAAGCATATAAGAGTGTCCATGAACAGTGAAATAAAATTAAAGTAGTAAATACACAAGCACATAGTGGAATGTTGAGCCTTGTCCCTAGAACTTTCCCAATTAGATTCCCCATGTCCGTATTATGCATTTGAATTGCTGCAATATCAAAGGTGTAAGCAAAGCGCAGCGTGTTTGTGTGTCACTGCCCTCCACCGAGTGCATCTTACACATCATATTCATTCAAATTGTGAAAAACATGTGGAATCAGCGTAAATGTAAATAGTGTAGTGTTTAGAGCATCCGCCTAATGAACAGGCATTCACAGTTCGAGCCCAACAATAACATATATCATTTTCCATATGGAATGAATGTCGTTTTGCTGTAAAACCGACATAAGAGTATCGCATGAGATATTTAACTTAAATATCATTCAAGCAAAGTGGCACTGTCATAATGCCTTGTGCAGGTGTAAGCACAAATAAGCAGCAGTAAACATATATAAGTACCAGTAAGCAAGTCTGAGTGTACTTGCGTGGGTCTAAGCAGTGCCCTGCATAGGAAATGTATATAAGTATGTACAGATATATATATATATATATATATATATATATATATATATATATATATATATATATATATATATATATATATATATATATATATATATATATATATATACACATATATATATATATATATATATATATATATATATATATATATATATATATATATATATATATATATATATATATATATATATATATATATATATATATATATATATATATATATGAAGAAAGAATGATGTAAAAATAAAGCATACAAAAGGAATGAGAAGGGAATCAACAGCAACCCCAGTATTATATAGCGCTGTCAGCGTATGTCATATCAAGCTGGGCAGGAGTGAGCAAAGCACTGCTACTCACACCACAGGCAGGATATTACCAGTGGGAGTAACATTGTTGCTCTGCTAAGTCTACTTTACACACAGAAGGTAGTCCCTGGTGGGACTACCCAAAAATTGATAAGCTATTTGGCATTCTGAGCATTATACAAGCAAGGGCAGGTATGTTCAAGGACTAAATGGTGGGAGAGCCTGAGAATACATGGGTTGGGACAACATATGTGTAGGGCCCCTAATGCTCGGGAGAGGGCAATGTGTGGAGGTGTGTCATGGCTGTGATAACAACTGGACAATGGATGGTATGCATGTATGTTGAACTCGGGTGGGGTGGAAGAGCAATGGGAATGAAATTATGGAGCCAGGCATGCCGGGGTTGGATGGGCTGGTTCTAATTGGACCGCCCTGTGGAGGCCGGTGAGTTTGTTATAAGTATATATGCATACACACATGCAGACATCAATATGTAGAAGTATATTCTCTTTAACACATTCATTCCATTTGCAGACATAAATAACATGAATGTGCCCTTACAAACCTCGACAGTAGATAGAATAATAGGTTGTGCATAAGAGGGAAGGGACGAAACTGCTAAAACGCAAAAGTGTGTACAATGTCCGAAGTCAGTGCTGTGCTGAAAAAAATCAAATGTGAGGACATTTCCACACATGGAATCATTCCTGTGATCTGCCTGCTATGGCAATGCCAATTACTAAACCGGTCTATTTGTAAAAGAAATACACTGAACATGTACATAATTAGGCTCTCATGTGTAACGTGTGCATTACCACATAGTCATACTTATTAATTTATTGTAGTGTCATGTTAACGGGATTAAGGATGTAATGAAGTATAGAGTCTAATCTTGACATGCATGTCCCATGTGGGACAACCCAAAAATTGCGAATAGTGTCCTTTTGGTTGCTCATGTCACCAATGTTTGTGGACTAAAAGTTTGGGAGTTCTGAGGATACATGGAGTGAGTCAACCGAAGGGATGGATCTATAGGAGTAGGGAGTGGCCAAAGTGTAGTGGTGTGGATACACCACAAATCCAACTGGAGAATGGATGACTGCAGTTTTAGGGAGGCGTTGGGGTGGGTGTTTGGGGAAGCAGGAGTCACGGGTATATGGGTTTATATGCAAATGAAGCAGCACAGCAATAGTGTATTGGTTAGAGCAACCGCCTAACGAACAGACATTCCCGTTCTGAATCCCACTGCATCACATACCATTTACCATTGGAAATCTGTACATGAACATATTGCAACATCTGTCTGCTGTATATTCTGCAAAATAACAATTAAAAGTTAACTGGAGCGAAGTGTCAGTGTCATAATGAATAAGGCACTAGTAAGCAGGTTTAAGCATATATAAACACAAGTAAGCGTGTGTAAGTGCATTTGCGTGGGGTATGCATTGCTTTACAGACACACACACACACATATATAAATGTATATATACACACACACACACACACATATATATATATATATATATATAGATAGATATATAGTTGCAGACATATACATATATATATATATATATATATATATATATGTGTGTGTGTGTGTGTGTGTGTGTGTGTGTGTGTGTGGTGTGTGCGTAGATATACACAGATATACAGCTATTATAGGAAACAGCACACAAGAATGACATATGTTCACAGGCTATGCCAATGGAAGTGAGAGGCCCAAGCAAGAAACATAAAACATGTAGCATGACCTTCCCCCACCCCCCCCAGCCAGACACGGGAAACGTACACACAAACAATGTAAATAGTACACTGCTCCCCAGACCACAGGCAGGATACAACCGGGGGGTACACAGTGCACCGGTGAATTCTAATCTTGGAACACAGACAGGAGCCTCCCTTGTGGGACACCCCAAAAATTGGCAAGACCAAAAGAAGGTGATAAACTGAGCATTCTGTCTGGGTTGTATACATACTGGGAATACAAGGGTGGGAAAGCCTGATGACCCATGGGTCGAGACAATTGTATGAAATGGGTCCCGTGAAGTGGAGAGTGGGCAGCGTGTAGTGGTGTGTCCAGAACCGACCAGACGCAGAGTAAGGATGGGTGCTGTAGAGGAGGTGCAGGTGGGGGAACTATGGGTAGCTACTTACTGGTCTAGGTGTGCAGGTGTTCATAGGTTCATAGGTTCATAGGTTCATACTAGGCTATCTGCCCGAGGGCATTTACAAGCCTAGCCCATAGTTTTGTGGCTTACGCCACCCCTTTAGTATGGGGAACTATACCCATTATTTTGCTGTGCCTCTGTCGAGCAGTGACACTGAGGTAATCCCTGGGGTATATCTGCGATCTCCCATCCATTGGTCAAGATTTCTCTTGAACAAGGCCAGCGAGGTGCTTTGCCTCACATATACCGGGATTTTATTCCACAGCATAGGGAGTCTTTGGGTGATGAATCTATCCCTCCAGCACGTCCTATTAATAGCTGTGTCGAGGTTTAAGTCTCCGCCCTTGTGGCTCTGACGGATCTAGATTTTTGAGGTGAAGCATATTCAGTCAAATCTGGGTTTGACATGGCCTTGTATGTTAGGCAAAGGTCACCTCTGAGCAAGCGAAGTGACTGAATAGAGCTGGAGTTCTTTCAGTCGGGCAGCATAGGACAGATGTTTGAGACCCTTTATCCTTTTGGTGAGGAACTTTGTGGCCTCTCCAGCTGCTGCAAGTGTCGGGTCAGATACATTCTGAATGGGGCATTGTACTCAATCATTGGTCTGATGAGTGATGAGTATAGGGAGACTATGACCTCCTTGATCTAGATGAGAATCCCTTCATGATAAGGTGGGCAATGTAGAAGGTCTTCCTAACTACTTTAGCTACATGGGTGTTGAATGACAGACTACTATCAACCTGGGTCCCCAGGTCCCTGATAACTTCTTCTGTGCTCAGTGGATTGCCACCTATTTGGTAGCTAGGGGTAACCTTGCTTTTCCGGGGTATGACTATGCATTTTTGGCATTTAACTTTAGGCCATGGCTCTGGCACCAGTTATCCGTTTCTGTGAGACCCTTCTGAAGGATATCTGTGTCAGATGTGTTTTCTACTATGGCCCAGTTTGCAGTCATCTGCAAACTTTGTCAGCCATAACCCTCCTGTGTTTGCTTGTACTTGAAAAGTAGATGCCAAACAAGATGGGCCCAGGACTGAGCCCTGTGGTACACCACTTGTGACAGGCTTTGAGTCTGACATGGCGCCAGCAACTCTGACCCTGTGGGTTCTGTCACTCAGCCCGTTTGCAACCCATCTTGTGATGTATGGGTTAACATTTAAGCTGATGAGTTTTTCAATGATACCCGAGTGTTGTATTGTATACTGGGCCTTCGCCAGATCGAGGTAGGCTGTATGGACTGCCTTTCCCTCATCAATGGCTTTGGTGACTGTTTCGAAAAAGTCAACCAAGTTTAGAAGGCATGATCTGCTTTTGACAAAGCCAAACTGGGATGGATCCAAAGTCTGCAAATTTCCTATGTCTTTATTTATGAGGTCCATTATGATCCTCTCCATGGCTTTGCAGATAAGGCTTGTCAAGCTAATGGGCCGGTAATTTCCAGGGTCGGTGGAGGCACAGCCTTTGTGAAGTGGGACCACAGTTGCAGTGCGCCACTCCCTGGGTACGTATCCAGAGGAAAGACTATGATTAAACAGCTGTCCTAGCTCTGGGTTTAATTCCTCGTTGAGTTCGTGGAGCACACAGCCGGGGACACCATCAGGTCCCATGGATGCTGTGTTTTTTGCTTTGGAGAGAGCAGTTCTCACTTGGGCATTGGAGATGTTTGGGGGGCTGCAATCGCTTGGTATAGATATCTCTCCTTTTGGGGGGGAGAAGTTTGCACTGAACCTGTCAGCCAGTATGTTGGCAATGTCTGTAGGATCAGTAATCTTCACATCATTTTGAACTAGTTCTGAGCATATTTGGGAGTTTCCTCCCAGATTGCTAACATAGCTAAAGAAGGCCTTATGATTGTCTTTTGAGTCTTTAGCTATTTTTCTCTCAAAATTTGCTTTGGATGATTTTATGAGAGCTCTTAGTTTTTTACTTATAGTGATCAAGGGTGTCTTACCTTTTAAGGATTTTGCTCTATCTTGTAGTAGCTTCCTCCTTTTGTTGTAGAGTTTGTTTATGGCTGGGGTCCACCAGACTGGACGCTTGCCTTTGGTACAAAGAGTCTTTGTTTTGCTTGGGATTGCCTTATCCATGCAGTCCTGCAGGTGCTGGTAGAAGGCATTTGTAAGTGATTCAGCGGCTTGAGTACTGTTTTCCGCCGGCTCTGGGGCCTTAAAGGAGACCACACTAGTCTTTAGAAGTGTGAAGTCGGCTTTCGAGAAGTTCTTTACTGTGGTCTTTTTTATTTCAGGTGGGGGTGGGATGAGGACCTCCAGCGAGATTAGTTTGTGATCTGATCTCACCAGTGAGGGGTATACTTCCGGTGTTGAACATTGTGCTCCCATGTTCGTGATGATGAGATCAAGTATGTTTTCTCCTCTTGTGGGGATGGTGACTAGTTGTTCCATGGCATTTATACAAATGTATACATACAGAGACAGAATACATATACATACCCACATAGAGATATATACATATGCAGACAACCATAGACCCATATGTTGTTAGATATATATATCTATATATCTATATATATATATATATATATATATATATATATATATATATATATATATATATATATATATATATATATATATATATATATATATATATATATATAGACAGCAATATATAAATATATACATGTATGCATACATATACAGATATATCTGTATATTGTAATATGTGTGTATATATATATATATATATATATATATATATATATATATATATATATATATATATGTGTTTGTGTGTGTGTGTGTGTGTGTGTGTGTGTGTGTGTGTGTGTGTGTGTGTGTGTGTGTGTGTGTGTGTGTGTGTGTGAGAGTGACTGTAAATATACACATGTATATAGCTAGGATATGATACAGCAGTTATGAGTTACATATTTTCACAGGCCATGCATATGGGGGTGAGGGGTCCAATAAACAAATGTGTAACACATAGCATCAACCCCCCCACCCCTCAGCTAGACCAGTGAGACATACAAGCACACAATAAAAGTAAACACACCACTGCTTCCCAGATCACTGGCAGGATACTAGCAGTGGAAGAGACCTGACAGGTCTAATCTTGAAACATAGACATCGATGTCCCTTGTGGGACACACAAAAATTAAATTAATGATTATCAGAGTCAGTCCCAGTAATGATTCATCAAACAGGCTGTAGATGTACATGGACCAGTAGATTGTGCAAGCCTGATAACCCATGGGTCACCACAATGTACGATATGTGTCCCGACACGCGGAGAGTGGGCAGTGAGTAGTGGTGTGTTTATACCCCACCTGCACCCACAGTAAGGATGAGTGCTGTAGAGGAGGGGAAGGTGGGGGAACTATGGGTATGCAATTATGGGCCTAGGTGTGCAGGTGTTGGCTGGTGCAGTCATATTAGGACCACCCCGGGGATGTAAGTAATATTCTGAAATGGGCATAGCTGATGCCCATACCTCTCAACCCCTAAGAGCAAATCCACTGGACAGGACATAAACCATTGGGGGAACAAATAGGGACCATACCTCTGCACTGTCCCCAATTTCCAGGGATGTCCCTGATTTCAGCTCAATTTCTAACTGTCCCACGTAATCCCTCCGAAAACTAGTGACATTTGGAGGAAATGTGGTGAATTACACGTAATGAATAATGACAACAATTAAGAGTTATAAACATCATTTACCTCAGAAAATGTGTATGAATTCATATGCTCTGTGTCTGTCAAAGTGTCAGGTTAATAGCAGTAATAATTTAAATGTGTCCCTGATGTTGTTATGATGTGTCCCTGATTCAGTTGTTATTTTTCCCCGGTCGTATGAGAGGTCTGATAGGGACAGAAAGCACATATTCCACTGACAACCTTAGAAAGATGATAGAATATTAGGTATGCAGTAGCATGACTTGGCTGAAGGATGTGGGTTCCAAAACCCAATTACTTGTTTGTATTGAAGAGTGTCAGTTCCCATGTATTAGCCAGACAGGTGCAGATTGTAAGAGGAACACACCAATAATATGAATCAAACTCTGGACAGGCTGCGGATTCTGTACAGTTGAATGGCATGCTTTTGCCTAATGGGCAGCCATTCCCAATACTGTAGGCATGTAATCTGATGTAATAGGCATCACAAGATAATATCATAGTCCTCACTCCCACCCAGGGGTGTGAGTGTCAGATGCACACACCAAATGCAGTGCATTTGCAAGTGCGGGAGCAAGTGGGTGTAAGCCTGTTTGGCCACCAGTATGAGAGTATTACACTGGTGAAGCAATGTAGAGGTTAACTAAGTGTAAGAAACTGTAACCGGAGGTTAGCATTGCTTAGCTCCACGCAAACCCATGCACACCCGCTCAGAACTGATTTAATGTGCCTTAATCACTCCGTATCCAACAGCCTTGTTCTGCCCAGCAACAAAATAAACGGTCTCTGCAAGGCTCGAAACCAGGACCCTGTACACACAGCTATTGTGATTTACCACTAAGCCATGGCAGATATACAGACATTGGACCTTATCACAAACATATCATCCAGCGCAGTCATTCAACAGTATAGGAAATGTATTCCATCATCTAGATGTATGTGTGTGTGTGTTTATGTCCTGATATAGATACATACATATATGTAGATATATCAAGAACATCCCATGTGACAACAAAGCATTACAAAGGAATGAAAAGAGAAACACCAGCAACGCCTGTATTATGTAGTGGTGTTGTCCTATGTAATATCAAGACTCCTTCAAACAGACATGTGTCATTAATACACATAAACATTTGTACATTGGCCAAATACATCACTCTGTGCATTTTATTTACATTAACACAACAGTTCCTGTCCAATCATTATGTGAGAACAGTACTCTTGCAAGGTATTGTGTGCAACATCATTATCATGATGAAAAAGGTAAATGGGGCAACCATAGAGGGACCGGTAGTGTTGTGTGTACAATGGGGTCATCTGCATCACGTGTACCTGGAACCTTTAGGAGTCATGTGCATAAGGAGTCATGTGCATACCAGGATCGTGTGCCTGAGAGACAGGGGTGAGGACAACTGGAGTATGTTGTGATGCATATTAAAAGGGTTACATGTGTCCAGTGGACATGTGTGTGAAATGGACAGCTATGTATGGGCCAAATGTTCTAGGCATCGATTGACCTTTTGTTTCCTAGGGTGAGAGTGGGATGTGGGGGAAGGAGAGTAGGTATGCTTGTGGAGGATAGGTTGGGTAGGATGACAGACAAGACAGCATACAGGGTTGGTATATTACACATGTGGGGGGATATACCTTGGACCGGGAGGGGTGTTCGGCAGTCACTAGCTCATGAGCTCCCAGATGGAAACAGTGGGACGGAGGTCCCCAGCCATGGGCAGCCACCACTGCACCAAAACAGCTGCAAAGGTGGCAGTGCTGGGGGGCTGTATAGGAGGGGCAGGCTCACCCTGTAAATGTGACACTCTGCACTCGAGCTGGTGTATCTGGCCTCAAAACCCCTTATTGAGCCCCCTACTCACCATGTTCAGGACTGTACAACAGCGGACATGTTCCTGTCTAGACCTACTCCCAAGGGGGACAAGCCCCATCCTCAGTGGCTGTTCCACCAGAAGGTGGTGCAGAGCCAACAGACGTGGAGATCCAAGGCTGGGCCCCAGATGTGCTGGTGCCCAGTGCCATGGCCAGCTGAAGTGGGACAGGAGATTCTGCCGGGACCACCAAACCCATACAGCCTATGGTGTTGCAGTTTAAACACAGATATGGCTTAGTAATAGTCAACAGCATTCAGGATTACTTATAACAGCATGCATAGATATGACCATCAACCCAACACAACAGATGGTATACTTTTGCAGAGGGAGCACAACACACGCATATATACTACATAACATCTGTACAAAGTGTAGAAGACTTGTGACTGCAGCTATGAACAGTGGCCCATTACTGGCATGTCACTGAGAACCCTAGACAGTGTCTGGGGTTCCACTGTTTCATGTGCCATATGTCTAATCAGGGATGTGATGGCAGTAACTCATCACTATCACCATGTTCTTACTGCAATCCTCACACTATGCTCCTGCAGTTCACAGATGTATGTTCAGTGAGTAGCACAGGAAACAAATGGCTCCACACACTGACCAGTCCACAGATGGCCCTACAGACGGGGGTCCCTCACAAACAGAGCACTGTCTTGTCAGTTTTAAAACATGCAGAATAGCCATTACCACACACAACTTGTTAAACTGGCAGTAGTCTCAATGAAGCATAGCTACACTTACATGCTGTAGTCATGTCTGGCACATCACACTCCTGTCTTTAGGCTATTTACCACTGTGTATGTTGTTTGAGGAACATCCAGATATCATCTGTGATGCTGTTTACCAAACACCAGATCCAAGTACCACTCACAGCGACTGTCATGGGCAAACACCAACATGATGTTCCTAGATATTGTACTGTGTTTCCATGCGATTGGCTATGGGAACATCATCACAGCTGTTCCACATGCAATCACTAGAGGAGGACTGCAATAGGTGCAGAGGCAATCACCTGATCATGACCATAACTTACAAAACACAAGCTGCTGCTGAGCAGGTGTACAATTCCACATCCACCAGAAAGTGTGTGGGAGGGATGGACAGAGGCAAAGTACATCAGAGAAGGCCTTGGAGACTAAAACCTAAGCATCGTCTGTCACAAATCTACCAGTACAGGGGTTCAAACCCCTGACTGACTAGTCATTGTTATTACAAGTGCATGCAATTACTCCATGTGCCACAAAGCTGACATGTTGGTGTGCTGTAGGAACATATATGTGTGCTGGTGAGCGACATCTGCAACAGAGATATAGTAGACATACATTAGGTGTAGCACACATGGCTGTCCACATGAATGGATGTCATTGCCAACACAACCACACTATCTAATGGACTCACATTGACACCCTTTGCCAGGCCCACTAATACACTTCCTAACTACTTAGTTTGCCACACTGCAGTAATGCACAGGTACTACATGCACCACAGGGCATATCTGGAGGTTCTATGGGCTAGGGAATGTGAACGTGTCTGATATCAGTCAGTATGCCAATAGGAGGTATACTGGGTGTGACTGTGGTTGGGACCATCATACCCCACGCTCAGACACAAGGTGCCAGTACTGACATGCATGTGTGTATTGCTTCACGGGTGTGTAGTAGTTGGCTGTGCAAGATGGCTGTACAAAGCTGGGTGAGGGGTAATCCTTGGCATCACACCACCTGACAATGGTGTGCAGTGTTGTACAGGGGTGTAGTGTCTGCAATGTCCCACACAGATGGGTATTGTATGAACTGTCCTGATAGCCTGGTTACCATTGTGTATGGCCATAGCTTTGCAATGCATGCCATGTCTGTGTTTGATAGTCCTTGACATGGACATTGCCTGGGATGTGCACGTCCCACAATAATGTACAGTGACATGTACAAGTTCCTGGTTTGGCAGGCACATGTTGTGTACACAGACTGTTACCCTCACATATGCCAATACTGGCCTGGTGTGGCAGGACCTGCTTATAGACAGCAGGTTAAACCTGCACCTCCATTGACAGCATGATACATGTATTCCCTGTTGTCAGTGGCATCAGTCCATACAGGGCACATGTGTAAGGCATTGTATGGCCTCTGTGGATCACATTTGATGGCACCACATATGTTGCAGGCATCCAGTGGGGAACATAGTGAAGGCACATTGCCCACAATTATGTGCCTATTGTACTGCTGTACAGGTTGCCATGCCCTCTGCAGCCCACTGCAATCACACAATGCCTACTATTTGTCATCAATGTGGAGGGTACTAGCAACATAGCGGAATATTCTAAGCAAGTGTGTTTGTTGCATCCTTTGTTCACCAGGCCTTTTGCCAGATGTAGGGGTATGGCTTGTCAACACAGTCCCTTGGCTGACTGACATCTGTACTCCTCATGAGGTGGACATTGTGACATATAATATGGACACCATATAGGAAAACTACAAAATCTACTCCCCAACATGTCCAGTGGTTAGACACTCACAGCCACCGACTGTCAAACACACAACTGCCATGTCTTGGAATAGAACCCTTACCTAACTAGTGTATCACACTACAGCATTACACAGTTACAGCATGAGCTAGGAGATTATTGGGTTACAGCAGTCCCAGAGGTGTATTAGTAGGTGGGTGACAACAGCAGGATGGCCAAAGGTGGTTATGTGAATTCTAAAGAGTGTGCATACTCTAAAAAGCATTGTTCTTTTCTCAGGCAGACAGAGACACACACACAGTTGGCCTTTCATGGATTAAAACCCCTACCTAACTAGTTTATCACACTACAGCATTATGCAGTTACAGCATGCGCTACAGAGATTACTGAGTTGCAAAAGTCCCAGAGGTGTATTTCTAGGTGGGTGACATCAGCAGGATGGCCAAAGGTGGCTATGTGAATTGTAAAGAGTGTGCATACTGTAAAAGGCATTGTTACTTTCTCAGGCAGACAGACACACACACACACACACACACACACACACACAGTTAGCCTCTCTTGGAATACAACCCCTACCTAACTAGTTTATCACACTACAGCACACGCTACAGAAAATACTGGGTTACAGCAGTCCCAGAGGTGTATTTCTAGGTGGGTGACATCAGCAGGATTGCCAAAGGTGGGTATGTGAATTGTAAAGACTGTGCATACTCTAAAAGCATTGTTTCTTACATAGGCAGGCAGACACACACAGTTGACCTGGCTGGGATTAGAGCACCTACCAAACTAGTTTAGCACACTACAGCATTACCCAGTTACAGAACACACCATGGAGATTACTGGATTGCAGTAGTCCCAGAGGTGTATTCGTAGGTGGGTGACATTAGCAGGATTGCCAAAGAATGGAATTTCAAGTGTACTGTGAGTTGTACATGCCTGTTACCTGCATGTACCTGCTGCTTACTGTCACAAAAGCACATTTATACTTGCTTACAACTGCCTTATGCAGTCCTAATTGACAAGGCTTGCAGGTCTTGAACCCTGGACCATGCACACTGAGGTCACTGGACATACCACTAAGCCATCTGGGTTGTATACATGTTGCATGGAGTCTATAATGCACATCTTACTACAGGTATTCCACAGTACTGAAAACAAATGGGACAGTCCATTTGTGTACATATGTACATTACCCTTGAATGTACTGTACTCTGTGAAACAACAAAGACAAGTCTACATCTGTACAACTGTCATAACCACACACACACACACACACACACACACACACACACACACACACATATATATATATATATATATATATATATATATATATATATATATATATAGCTACGGGATGTATATATACACACACACAACACACACACACACACACACACACACATATATATATATATATATATATATATATATATATATATATATATATATATGCATATACACAGACACAGCTATATATATATATATATATATATATATATATATATATATATATATATATATATATATATATATATATATATATATATATATATATATATGTATATGTATATATATGGGTCCCCTACTATTTACCGAAACGCCGATTCACGACAAAGAAATCACCGACACCAAACGACCGACAACGCAGTTGACAGACACACTGGAATCCCAGCGGAAGACCGACAAGGGAATGTGTAAGCGACCTGGTAAGTATGCGATAGTGAGGATTTAGGAGTAGGAGACAGGTAAGTGTGCAATAGTGAGGGATGTAGGGTTAGGGTGTGATAGGTGAGTGTGCAGTGTCGGAGCTTGGGGTTAGGGGTGAGTAAGTGAGTTAGGTTAGGGTGCAGGTAGGGAGAGTGTGTGGTAGTGTCGGAGCTTGGGGTTAGGGGTGGGTAAGTGAGTTAGGGTTAGGGTGCAGGTAGGGAGAGTGTAGTGTCGGAGCTTGGGGTTAGGGGTGGGTAAGTGAGTTAGGTTAGGGTGCAGGTAGGGAGAGTGTGGTAGTGTCGGACCTTAGGGTTAGGGTTTGGGTTAGGGCTAGTGGATATGTCCTGTAGTGTACTGTGTTGTTTACGTGTGTGTCGGTGTTATGGTGTTCGGTGTTATGGTGTTCGTGTTTTGCGTTGTCGGTACTTTGTGTTGTCGGTCGCTTGGTGTCGGTGATTTCTTTGTCGGCAATCGGCTTCAGTAAATAGTAGGGGACCCATATATATATATATATATATATATATATATATATATATATGTAGATATATATATATATATATATATATATATATATATGTATATATGTATATATATATATATATATATATATATATATATATATATATATATATATATATATACACATCTGAACACCCTTTGTGACACAGAAGGGTTCCAAAGGAACTGATGTGTACACAAAACAGAGGCATCTCTTGTGTTATAACATTTAAATCTTAAGCAGTTCACCAGAGAAGGGATGGTTGTTGTGTATGTGGAGTTTGGGGTGGGGAATGATGGCTAATGTAATCTACCCTGGGGACTGTGGAGTTAGGGTGGGGGAATGATGGGTATGGATTTATACCCCAGTGACCACTTCTATGTCACTGCTCGACAGTGGCACAGGAAAATAACATACCTAACTGTAGTCGTGCTTGACTGTGTATTCTTTACCATTCCTAACTATGTAATACTTTGTAGACACAGATCACCACAGATGGCTACCATGGTGTGCTAAAAGACATTACACATGTGTATGCCTGGCTACAGGGCAGTCACATACACACAAACATACACACACGCGCCAGTATTGTGCATACACATCTTGCCTATGTAAAGGTAACTGGTACAGTTTTATGCAGTTGGGATATGTGCCACAGAACACATACAATTACACTTACTCTGATTCCACTTCTGAGCTAGATGACATCACAGGACCGATTACTTGCAGTGGGGAGGGGGGAAGAGAGAGGTTTAGCAGTTGACAAGGATAAAGGCCAGTGCAAAAGGAGGTATCTATTTGGAATGCAGCAAAACCCGCTTTCATGACAGGATGCAGACACAAATACACACACACACCACCACACTCAGCCATTTGCTGACACACATACTCAAGCATTTGTTGACACACACACAAACATTTGCTGACACACACACACACAAACACACAGTTGACAGTGGTGGGATCAGAACTCCTGCCTATCTACAGATCACTATTACAGTATTACACAGTTACGAAACAGTCCACAGAGATTACACATTCCAAGACAGTCAGACTGCCCTTCTAAGATTGAGGACAACAACAGAGAGACTGACAGTCACAACGTACATAGCTGTAAACCTGTGTGTTTAAAGTAGGTGTCCATTACAACCTGTATGCACAAACAAGACACATCATCTGCAGGTAGGCCTGAGAGGTATAGCTGTAGCACAACAGGAACCTGAACTGGAGTATGACCATCTGTGGAATGGACAACTACTATCACTATACAGGGTTACAGTGGGCATGCTCATACACTTAGTAACAAAGGGCTTGTTGGATGCACTGACTCAAATTACACAAGGTGGCAGTGGGTACACTCATACACTTAGTAGCACAGGGCTGTTTGGGATGCACTCCAATTCTAACCACAGAAGGCCAGAGTGTGCATGGTCATTCACTTACATGTACAGAACACATTGTAATGGACTCCTATTGTAAACACACAGGTTTACAGCTATATACATCTTACCTGTCAATATATATGCACATCATACTGGTTTACGACCTGTTACCTGTATGTGGCCTGTAAATGATATATCTGTGCCTGTACTGTGTGATGCACATGCATACATGTACAAGATGTACTGACATATATATGTTAAGTATACACATTCATGCATGTGTGGACGTGACAGACAATAGGTTACCTGGGTCACACAGGCGGATGCTACCTACAGCATGTGTCACCCACCTTGCTGCCCTGAAAGGCATACATTGATAGCAGGTTGTGGAGAGTGGCATTTTATGTGGAACAGTGGCATGTGCAAGCATAATGTGTGAGCCACATTGTGCAATGGTACTGAGGTGCAGGTGTCAAGATGACGTCTCCCGGCTGTGTTAGTAGTTGTCATTATTAACAGGACTGCTACCCCAAGTATATCTCACATTGGTCATATACACAATTTCTGCTACTGTCCATCACCCTACATGAGGTATTTGCTACCAAGCACATTACTGCGACTCGCAGTGATGTCATTGTACGAGTAGCAACTGCTAGACCGAAACAATGAGCCAATGTCCTGCTGTTATTGTGAGGTTGTCCAGTGTCTGTCATTCCGGGCTGTAATGTCTGAATGACAAGCCTTCAACACAGAGCACATACATCCATGTTTCATGTGTGTGTGGATAATACCTAGGTCGCATTTACACATATAGCCGCATTCCAAGGCAAATGTCCTACACCCAGAAGTAACACCCTGACACCTACAAGACAATTGCATTGGATACTTATGCTAACCAGTGCTAGATGTGTGGCTTTAGTAATCCACTTGCTCAATGTAGAATGTTCAATGGGAAATACTGTCCTCTGTGCAGTGAGGAACACCTAGCTGAAGGCTCTGTAGTGCACGATTGCACTACCACCATATAACTCAGATTCAGACATGTGGGCCATAACAGTGGAATGGACCATTCCAGGTGGTGGTGTACACATATTCATAAAGGCTACTCACATGTAAAGACCACTACTCCAACATAACGCATCACAGATGAGTCAGGTACAGGTGACAGCGGCAAATGCAGCATTCTTGGTTGCATCCACATATACATCCATCACCTTGTCCCCAGACTACCAACACACATCCATATGTGGTATGACATAGTATGGTAGACCACCAGATAACCCTCGATTGGTGGACTGTACCTTGGCCTACATCATCTGGAAAGAGGAAGGAGGACAAGCAGGACAAGGTGACCTGGTGGTGGAATGAAGAAGTACAGGAGAGTATACAGAGAAAGAGGTTGGCGAAGAAGAAGTGGGATTGTCAGAGAGATGAAGAAAGTAGACAAGAGTATAAGGAGATGAGGTGCATGGCAAAGATAGAGGTGGTGAAGGCTAAAGATAAGGTGTATGAAGAGTTGTATGAAAGGTTGGACACTAAGGAGGGAAAAAAAGGACCTGTACTGATTGGCTAGACAGAGGGACCAAGCTAGTAAAGATGTGCAGCAGGTAAGGGTGATAAAGGATAATGGGGGAAATGTACTCGCACGTGAGGAGAGTATGCTGAGCAGATGGAAAGAGTACTTTGAGGGGCTGATGAATGAAGAGAATGAGAGGGAGAGAAGGTTGGATGATGTGCGGATAGTGAATCATGAAGTGCAGTGGATTAGCAAGGAGGAAGTAAGGATAGCTATGAAGAGGATGAAAAATGGAAAGGCTGTTGGTCTAGATAGCATACCTGTGAAAGCATGGAGGTATTTAGATGAAATGGCAGTGGAGTTTTTAACTAGATTGTTTAATGAAATCTTGGAAAGTGAGAGGATGCCTGAGGAATGGAGAAAAAGTGTTTTGGTACCGATTTTTAAGAGTAAGGGTGATGTGCAGAGCTGTAGTAACTACAGAGGGATTAAATTGATCAGTCGCAGCATGAAGTTATTGGAAAGAGTAGTGGAAGCTAGGTTAAGAATGGAGGTGATGATTAGTGATCAGCAGTATGGTTTCATGCCAGGAAAGAGCACTACAGATGTGATATTTGCTCTGAGAGTGTTGATGGAAAAGTACAGAGAAGGTCAGAAGGAGTTGCATTGTGTCTTTGTGGACTTAGAGAAAGGATATGACAGGGTGCCTAGAGAGGAATTGTGGCATTGTATGAGGAAGTCAGGAGTGTCAGAGAAGTATGTAAGAGTGGTACAGGATATGCACAAGGGTAGTGGGACAGCAGTAAGGTCTGAGGTGGGATTGATGGATGAGTTTAAGGTGGAGGTGTGATTACATCAAGGATCAGCTCTGATCCCTTTATTTGCAATGGTGATGGACAGGTTGACAGACGAGATCAGACAGTAGTCCCCATGGACTATGATATTTGCAGATGACATTGTGATCTGTAGTGAGAGTAGGGAACAGGTTGAGGAGACCCTGGAGAGGTGGAGATATGCTCTAGAGAGAAGAGGAATGAAGGTCAGCAGGACTAAGACAGAATATGTGTGTGTGAATGAGAGGGAGGACAGAGGAATGGTGAGGATGCAGGGAGTAGAGGTGGCAAAGGAGGATGAGTTTAAATACTTGGGATCAACAGTTCAGAGTAATGGTGAGTGTGGAAGAAAGGTGAAGAAGAGAGTACAGGAAGGATGGAGTGGGTAGAGAAGAGTGTCAGGAGTGATTTGTGACAGATGAGTTCCAGTAAAAGTTCAAGGGAAGGTCTACAAGAGGGTAGTGAGACCAGCTATGTTATATGGGTTGGAGACAGTGGCATTGACAAAAAGGCAGGAGTCAGAGCTTGATGTAGCAGAGCTGAAGATGTTAAGATTTGTACTAGGTGTGACGAGGGTGGACAGGATTAGGAATAAGTATATTAGATTGTCAGCCCAGCTTGGAAGGTTTGGAGACAAAGCCAGAGAGGCAAGATTACTTTGGTTTGGACATGTGGTGAGGAGGGATGCAGAGTATATTGGGGAAAAGATGCTAAGGATGAAGCTGCCAGGTAACAGGAAAAGAGGAAGGCCTAAGATAAGGTTTTGGATGTGGTGAGAGAGGACATGTAGGTGGTTGGTGTGACAGAGCAAGATGCAGAGGACAGGAAGAAATGGAAACAGCTGATCCACTGTGGCGACCCCTAATGGGAGCAGCCGAAAGAAGAAGAAGACCTAGGCCTACATGAACTGTGCAAAGTACCCATGTACAGACACAGCTGCATAATGTGTTATGCACTGCAATAATACCACTGTTTTTAACCAGCTCAGTTGTACACATACCAGGATCCCTTGGTTGTTGTCAGCATTAACACAGTTGACTGTTGCTGTACACTAGTAAACAACACTCTCATGGTTGGATATGACCTAACTGTACCTGCTCTGGATATGTACATCCCACACTCATACAACATAAATGACATTACTATAGCTTTCGTTATCCTTTCTACATACAGGTGGCTACAGTCATTACACACATGCACATGGCAGCTGGTTAAAAACAGTGGTATTATTGCAGTGCATAACACATTATGCAGCTGTGTCTGTACATGGGTACTTTGCACAGTTCATGTAGGCCTAGGTCTTCTTCTTTCGGCTGCTCCCATTAGGGTCGCCACAGTGGATCAGCTGTTTCCATTTATTCCTGTCCTCTGCATCTTGCTATGTCACACCAACCACCTACATGTCCTCTCTCACCACATCCAAAACCTTATCTCAGTACATAAGATTTGATATCTATGTTAGCAGAGGTAATATTCCCTCTCTACTGGTCACCCATGACACCTATCATATCATACAACACCCCATGTGACATGTATGTCTTTAGACATGTCCACCTAATGCAATGCCTACAAACATACCCAAATAACAGGATCATATGACCTACACAAGGCCTGTATTGACAGACTCAGGGAAATCCAGCTCTTATCTGTATGTTCCTGAGTAGTCACAGGTGATATGTTCATGACATGTACAGACATGTGTGGCCACAGCTCCTACATATACCCCATGTCAACAATTGCAAGCTGTGCATGCTGTTTGCTGTCTGGACATTAGCCTTAGTACCACAATAGCCAGTACATGCTGGGGTGAGATGTTTACAAGCCACAGAGCTCGCACATGCTTGAATGAGTGTACTGCCTAGCTCTAACAGAGCACATTGCTGGCACTCTTCCAGTAAACATGAGGTGTGTGTGTGGCAAGTATGATGTGCTCACTGTTGACCATTACAGTGCTCTGGCTTCACGATGGCACTGTCAGGTAACAGTATGTAAAAGCATGACATGGAATAATGCTCTGTGTGTCTCACTGATATGTGCTGCTGTCATATATGTACACTTGGCAGGTAGGCCTGAGAGGTATAGCTGTAGCACAACAGGAACCTGAACTGGAGTATGACCATCTGTGGAATGGACAACTACTATCACTATACAGGGTTACAGTGGGCATGCTCATACACTTAGTAACAAAGGGCTTGTTGGATGCACTGACTCAAATTACACAAGGTGGCAGTGGGTACACTCATACACTTAGTAGCACAGGGCTGTTTGGGATGCACTCCAATTCTAACCACAGAAGGCCAGAGTGTGCATGGTCATTCACTTACATGTACAGAACACATTGTAATGGACTCTATTGTAAACACACAGGTTTACAGCTATATACATCTTACCTGTCAATATATATGCACATCATACTGGTTTACGACCTGTTACCTGTATGTGGCCTGTAAATGATATATCTGTGCCTGTACTGTGTGATGCACATGCATACATGTACAAGATGTACTGACATATATATGTTAAGTATACACATTCATGCATGTGTGGACGTGACAGACAATAGGTTACCTGGGTCACAGGCGGATGCTACCTACAGCATGTGTCACCCACCTTGCTGCCCTGAAAGGCATACATTGATAGCAGGTTGTGGAGAGTGGCATTTTATGTGGAACAGTGGCATGTGCAAGCATAATGTGTGAGCCACATTGTGCAATGGTACTGAGGTGCAGGTGTCAAGATGACGCCTCCGGCTGTGTTAGTAGTTGTCATTATTAACAGGACTGCTACCCTAAGTATATCTCACATTGGTCATATACACAATTTCTGCTACTGTCCATCACCTTACATGAGGTATTTGCTACCAAGCACATTACTGCGACTCGCAGTGATGTCATGGTACGAGTAGCAACTGCTAGACCGAAACAATGAGCCAATGTCCTGCTGTTATTGTGAGGTTGTCCAGTGTCTGTCATTCCGGGCTGTAATGTCTGAATGACAAGCCTTCAACACAGAGCACATACATCCATGTTTCATGTGTGTGTGGATAATACCTAGGTCGCATTTACACATATAGCCGCATTCCAAGGCAAATGTCCTACACCCAGAAGTAACACCCTGACACCTACAAGACAATTGCATTGGATACTTATGCTAACCAGTGCTAGATGTGTGGCTTTAGTAATCCACTTGCTCAATGTAGAATGTTCAATGGGAAATACTGTCCTCTGTGCAGTGAGGAACACCTAGCTGAAGGCTCTGTAGTGCACGATTGCACTACCACCATATAACTCAGATTCAGACATGTGGGCCATAACAGTGGAATGGACCATTCCAGGTGGTGGTGTACACATATTCATAAAGGCTACTCACATGTAAAGACCACTACTCCAACATAACGCATCACAGATGAGTCAGGTACAGGTGACAGCGGCAAATGCAGCATTCTTGGTTGCATCCACATATACATCCATCACCTTGTCCCCAGACTACCAACACACATCCATATGTGGTATGACATAGTATGGTAGACCACCAGATAACCCTCGATTGGTGGACTGTACCTTGGCCTACATCATCTGGAAAGAGGAAGGAGGACAAGCAGGACAAGGTGACCTGGTGGTGGAATGAAGAAGTACAGGAGAGTATACAGAGAAAGAGGTTGGCGAAGAAGAAGTGGGATTGTCAGAGAGATGAAGAAAGTAGACAAGAGTATAAGGAGATGAGGTGCATGGCAAAGATAGAGGTGGTGAAGGCTAAAGATAAGGTGTATGAAGAGTTGTATGAAAGGTTGGACACTAAGGAGGAAAAAAAGGACCTGTACTGATTGGCTAGACAGAGGGACCAAGCTAGTAAAGATGTGCAGCAGGTAAGGGTGATAAAGGATAATGGGGAAATGTACTGCATCGTGAGGAGAGTATGCTGAGCAGATGGAAAGAGTACTTTGAGGGGCTGATGAATGAAGAGAATGAGAGGGAGAGAAGGTTGGATGATGTGCGGATAGTGAATCATGAAGTGCAGTGGATTAGCAAGGAGGAAGTAAGGATAGCTATGAAGAGGATGAAAAATGGAAAGGCTGTTGGTCTAGATAGCATACCTGTGAAAGCATGGAGGTATTTAGATGAAATGGCAGTGGAGTTTTTAACTAGATTGTTTAATGAAATCTTGGAAAGTGAGAGGATGCCTGAGGAATGGAGAAAAGCGTTTTGGTACCGATTTTTAAGAGTAAGGGTGATGTGCAGAGCTGTAGTAACTACAGAGGATTAAATTGATCAGTCAGCATGAAGTTATTGGAAAGAGTAGTGGAAGCTAGGTTAAGAATGGAGGTGATGATTAGTGATCAGCAGTATGGTTTCATGCCAGGAAAGAGCACTACAGATGTGATATTTGCTCTGAGAGTGTTGATGGAAAAGTACAGAGAAGGTCAGAAGGAGTTGCATTGTGTCTTTGTGGACTTAGAGAAAGGATATGACAGGGTGCCTAGAGAGGAATTGTGGCATTGTATGAGGAAGTCAGGAGTGTCAGAGAAGTATGTAAGAGTGGTACAGGATATGCACAAGGGTAGTGGGACAGCAGTGAGGTCTGAGGTGGGATTGATGGATGAGTTTAAGGTGGAGGTGTGATTACATCAAGGATCAGCTCTGATCCCTTTATTTGCAATGGTGATGGACAGGTTGACAGACGAGATCAGACAGTAGTCCCCATGGACTATGATATTTGCAGATGACATTGTGATCTGTAGTGAGAGTAGGGAACAGGTTGAGGAGACCCTGGAGAGGTGGAGATATGCTCTAGAGAGAAGAGGAATGAAGGTCAGCAGGACTAAGACAGAATATGTGTGTGTGAATGAGAGGGAGGACAGAGGAATGGTGAGGATGCAGGGAGTAGAGGTGGCAAAGGAGGATGAGTTTAAATACTTGGGATCAACAGTTCAGAGTAATGGTGAGTGTGGAAGAAAGGTGAAGAAGAGAGTACAGGAAGGATGGAGTGGGTAGAGAAGAGTGTCAGGAGTGATTTGTGACAGATGAGTTCCAGTAAAAGTTCAAGGGAAGGTCTACAAGAGGGTAGTGAGACCAGCTATGTTATATGGGTTGGAGACAGTGGCATTGACAAAAAGGCAGGAGTCAGAGCTTGATGTAGCAGAGCTGAAGATGTTAAGATTTGTACTAGGTGTGACGAGGGTGGACAGGATTAGGAATAAGTATATTAGATTGTCAGCCCAGCTTGGAAGGTTTGGAGACAAAGTCAGAGAGGCAAGATTACTTTGGTTTGGACATGTGCTGAGGAGGGATGCAGAGTATATTGGGAAAAGATGCTAAGGATGAAGCTGCCAGGTAACAGGAAAAGAGGAAGGCCTAAGATAAGGTTTTGGATGTGGTGAGAGAGGACATGTAGGTGGTTGGTGTGACAGAGCAAGATGCAGAGGACAGGAAGAAATGGAAACAGCTGATCCACTGTGGCGACCCCTAATGGGAGCAGCCGAAAGAAGAAGAAGACCTAGGCCTACATGAACTGTGCAAAGTACCCATGTACAGACACAGCTGCATAATGTGTTATGCACTGCAATAATACCACTGTTTTTAACCAGCTCAGTTGTACACATACCAGGATCCCTTGGTTGTTGTCAGCATTAACACAGTTGACTGTTGCTGTACACTAGTAAACAACACTCTCATGGTTGGATATGACCTAACTGTACCTGCTCTGGATATGTACATCCCACACTCATACAACATAAATGACATTACTATAGCTTTCGTTATCCTTTCTACATACAGGTGGCTACAGTCATTACACACATGCACATGGCAGCTGGTTAAAAACAGTGGTATTATTGCAGTGCATAACACATTATGCAGCTGTGTCTGTACATGGGTACTTTGCACAGTTCATGTAGGCCTAGGTCTTCTTCTTCTTTCGGCTGCTCCCATTAGGGGTCGCCACAGTGGATCAGCTGTTTCCATTTATTCCTGTCCTCTGCATCTTGCTATGTCACACCAACCACCTACATGTCCTCTCTCACCACATCCAAAACCTTATCTCAGTACATAAGATTTGATATCTATGTTAGCAGAGGTAATATTCCCTCTCTACTGGTCACCCATGACACCTATCATATCATACAACACCCCATGTGACATGTATGTCTTTAGACATGTCCACCTAATGCAATGCCTACAAACATACCCAAATAACAGGATCATATGACCTACACAAGGCCTGTATTGACAGACTCAGGGAAATCCAGCTCTTATCTGTATGTTCCTGAGTAGTCACAGGTGATATGTTCATGACATGTACAGACATGTGTGGCCACAGCTCCTACATATACCCCATGTCAACAATTGCAAGCTGTGCATGCTGTTTGCTGTCTGGACATTAGCCTTAGTACCACAATAGCCAGTACATGCTGGGGTGAGATGTTTACAAGCCACAGAGCTCGCACATGCTTGAATGAGTGTACTGCCTAGCTCTAACAGAGCACATTGCTGGCACTCTTCCAGTAAACATGAGGTGTGTGTGTGGCAAGTATGATGTGCTCACTGTTGACCATTATAGTGCCCTGGCTTCACCATGGCACTGTCAAGTAACAGTTTGTAGGAGCATGACATGGAATAATGCTGTGTGTGTCTCAATGATATGTGCTGTTGTCATATATGTACACTTGGCTACTCGGTGAAGGTGGTGGTGTCCTACCAGTACATGAATACAACATCCATTATGGTGGAGAAGGTGTAGAATGTATCCTCTTGTCCTGCTAGTGCACTTACTGATGTAGACCGCATATGTGTACATGTATTGATGTTTGTGTAGATTCCATATGTGTGCAGTGTCTGATGTCTGAAGGTGACTGTTGTCTTAGTACATCATGCTGTTGCAATACAGCCTCAACATTGCCAACTGTATATGGTGATATGCTCTAAGTACAGTAAGCTGTACATGAGGTATGGACAGATGTTTAGACATGACTACTAAGTGGTGGGGCTTCTTTGCAGATGAATGATTACTAAGGACAGCTCACTGGTGTGTTACAACCAGTCCTACAATAACCTGGGTAACTGCTAAGGTCAGGTTTTGTTAATTGAAGTGGATGACAGACAATGTAGAATGCTGTAAGGGTGACACTGAAGGCAAACCTCATGACACCTGTAACAGTAATACCTCCCCTGTGCATATATTGTGCATATATCAGCACAGTTGGCAAATGAAAGAGTCAGTAAGCTTTGTACCAGATGCGATAGTGCTGTACTTCTGTAATACCTATCATGAGATACGCAGGTGTTTGATTCACAGTACCGGTACGTGTGTGTGTGTCCATATATGTCACGTATGGTTGGGAATACATCCCACATGTTATCACTCTCCTGAACACTGTTGTTGACACCAGTACAGAGTGAAGTGTAGAAAGAAAGGCATAGGCAGGTGGTTGAACCTCACACATGTAAAGTGTCTGTATGTGTGTGACATAAGTGTATATCTTTGTGAATGCCACAGTGTGTGTGTGTGTGTGTGTGTGTGTGTGTGTGTGTGTGTGTGTGTGTGTGTGTGTGTGTGTGTGTGTGTGTGTGTGTATGGCTGTCCATGTTGTATGGTTGTCAGGTCCCTGGATTGAGACTGTATTTTACCATAGTGATGTTAATGCCCCCTCCCCCCATCTACTCAATGCAATCTAGCATCCCTGTTGATATCATCAATCATGGATGGGCATTCTAACCGCCTGTTAACATGTACACCCTGGGGTGTGACCTGTTGTTACATAGCCTACTGATGAACCCCCCCCCCTCCCCACATATGCTCACTGTACTGTAGTATCCCTGTCGATGTCCTCGATCTTAGGCCATTCCAACTACCTATACATGTGTAATCGCTGTGACAGATCTTGTAATAGCGTAGTACTATAATGATGATATGCACATAGGCAGGGGTGCTCATCCAAACACTGGCAACTGTGTATGTGTTTGTCAGAGTGTGTTACTGTGAATCCCTGAGTGTGTGGGTGTGTCTGTGTTTGCATGCTGTCATGGCAGTGGGTATTATTGCTCCCCAATGAGAAGCCACTATTTCCACTGGCCTTTGCCATTGTCATCCGGCATACCACTCTTTTACCTCCTCCCCGCTCCAGGTAACTATACCTGTGATGTCACCCACTATGGATCTGACGGCTTTGAACACAGTAGCTTACTACACAGCTATCATGCTCTTGGATCATTAGAACAGTAAACATAATTGGAACATGGGAGAATATAACTGTGATGTGGAAGCTACAAAGTGCATGCAGGTATTGTCATACTGACCTGTGGGTAGTCAACATGAACATATGGGACACTAACCGCAAACACTGACATCCCTCGGCTCATGCAACTACACCTGAAAGAGGAAGGCAGAACGTCAAGATCAACTTGCTGTTAGTGTTGTTACACATGATACATACTGTCAAATGTACAAAATGCATTCTAAAACTGTAATACATGGTATGTCTGCTGCCTGTCAACACTACTCAACAATATTAATCTACAATTGTCTACCTAGAATGTTCACCCTGTGCATCAGACCATATGCGCATGTCCCTGCACCGATGGTGTGGATGACAGGGATGCAGCACAGACATCATCATATTCACAGGGTGATAATGTTTGCCAGAGGCCTAGGCTGCGCCATTGGATGACATCATGTGTGTGTGTTAGGGCCTGTGATATCATTGGGTGTGTGTAGATGTTATGCGTGTGTGTGTTAAGGTGCCCTACATTTTTTTCTGGTGTGTGTGCATGCATGCACACAGGTCTGGCATGTGGCTGGCCTACACAGGGGTATTATTGACAGCTGCAGACTGTACAAGGCAGGTTTCACAGTTCACAGTGTCTGGCCACGGCTACGTGACCTGTGCCTGCCAGGGGTTGCACGGGCACTACCAGGCAGAGGTCCCGATTGGGTACTGTCTGATGACACATGTCATCTGGAATCATGTCCCTGTAAACACTGTCCAGGACCACTTGCATGTGGCCTGCTGTGCCCTGGTGTGGACTGCACAGCACCAGCTGCTCTGCTGCCTCTACTGCCACTATGGGAGTGGGCATGTGCAGTACCATGTTCACGTAGACCTACAACAGGTGATGCAGCTGACCTAAGTCCACGTGCCCGACGCCTCACTCCCACAAGATGTTCCAGCACAGACATTCCACGCTCAAGGATTGACATGCCATGGTCAAGGACTCCCACCATGTCATGCAATCGTCTATCCAAAACATCTGCAAGATGATGGTGAGCATTTGCAAGTGCCTGGATGTTGCCAGCTAATGAACGGACAGCAGCCCTCTGAAGCCTCAGACTTTATCTGTTGTGCCACTCAGCACGTGCCTGTGCCTCCATTACAGCCCAAAACATGCATCTGGTGACTCCAGCTGATGTACTTTGTCTCGCAGGGCATGTTGGCCAGTGGTCTTCCTATGAGTAGCGCTGGGCACATGCCTGTGTGGGACATCACCAATCAGTTGACTGGGATCATGGTGTGCAGGCACACCTTCCATAGTCTCCACACTTCCCTGTTCCATGCTACCAACCACCAACTGTCCTTCCTCTATGGCCAGTGGTGATTTGGTATATGTAGGCAGGGGAACTGTGTGCGAGGATGAGCGGGAGACAGGTGGAATGGCAACCAATGGCACAGATTCAGCCCCTGACAACCCTGCCTGTGCCTCAATCATACTATCATCTGTGGGGACACTAACATCAGGTGGACAGCAGGAGGGCAATGCACCTACATCAACAGCTGTGAGGGGAAGACAAGAACTGTACATTACAAGTTATACCAGACACACAGACAGACAGACACAAACACACACACACACACACACACACACACACACACACACACACACACACACACACACACACACACACACACACAGACACAGACACACACACAGACACACAAACAGACACACAGACACGCAGACACACATGCTACATGCAGGTGATATGGCAGATGGCATTCAGCTTAGACAATTATAGTTTCAGCTTAGACAATTTTAGTGGTAGTTATCGTACATCCCTGAGTTGCACACAACAGCATGCATGTGTTATAGCAGACAGCATGCACCTTACACAATTATAGTGGTGGTTAGCAAATATACCTGTATTGCACCATTTGAGTTAGTAGCCTATGCCCCATACCTGCAACACAATGCATGCACTTTGCACCTTTGCACCACACTGCCATGGTGTGTGCAACATACACCACATGTTAACATACCATCGCTGACCTTTGTACATCTGCCACTGATGCTTTGTGTTGGCCACTGCCCCTATGTGTGAGGACATGAGTAGTAGGGTATGTTGACTGCATACTATGTTTGTCTGAGCCCTAGCTTGCATATCTCCCCCCAAAGCAGTGCATGTCTGTTCAACATTATTCCGCCTACCCCTGAGCTGAGTCTAGACATTGTGCATGTGGCTGTACACACATGTTTGACATGGCTGTCCCTACTTTGCAATGGTGCCACAGACCAGCACAGGTTTACAGTACACCGGCCTGCTGTGTGGTGTATGACCTTGCCAATCACATGTAGTATGACATGTCTTCTGCTGAAGTGTTGAATGACATGCATACATGTGTAACACGATGGTGTCCTTTCCAATCTACAGTATGGTAATGGTGTCCCAATGCAGGGATGTGTTATACTAACATGGGCCTTCAGCTGATGCAATGTTGTCTGTCCACCCTACAAATATGCAGGGACATACTGCACATTGAGCTGATGTGCATAGCCATTGCAGGGCATCATGTGACTTCACAATTGCTATACAGTGTGAGCTACTGACACAGTTCATAGCCATGATTATATTTATATACAATACATATCTAATGTAGATTGTGACCCACGTCACTGAGGTGTATACACATTAAACCCTAATGTGGAATGTGTGACACAGGCCACAGAAGGGTATACAGATGACACCCCTGCACATCTGCAACCATATTACTGATGCCTGGCAACTATGCCCACACATGGCTAACTTAGCAGTACTCTATGTCCCACATGCCATCTGTGTACCTCACACACATGAGGAGCAGGCATGACAGTGATGTCTGACACCAGCAAGGTGAATGAACTGTATCTGTGGCCTGATGTGGTTGTATGTGTATGTTGGGCAACACAAGTATGTATTTGGATACTGTATACACTCAAGATGTTCAAGACATGTTATTTGGTGGTTTCATGTTATGCCTACACAAGCTGTGCAAAGGTCTGTATGATGTTTAGTGTTTCACATCTGCAATATCACCATTACACAAAGGCCATATTTGTATTGTGTCGAGCCAATGTACAGCAGGGTGTACACACATGTACATCACTTCTAATGTGTGTGTTGCTTCATGTCTCTGGCCATCCTCCATGGCCATGTGTACACATGTTCTGTCCAATGGTTGTGATGGCCATCTTATTTCACATGTCAGTGTTATCCCATATGACATACACCCATAGATGTCATATGCTCCACTGAGGACAGGGTTATGCAGACAAAGGGTGGTATGTATGGGATGTGAAACATGTTTTGCAGGATAGTTGAGCAGTGTTGCAGTCAGCACACTACATGTCATGGACATGTCAGATAGCACAAGACATTGTGTGACATTCATAGCAAGGGTATAATCCACAATGGTGTATCCTGTGGGCCAGTCATACTCCAACTCCAACACATTTAGAGTGTGTGAACACATATGCTCTCTGTACAGTACTGTTCATATTCTCAACATGTGTAATGCTGATAAGTAGTACCTGTCCCTACAGTGGAACACACCTCCACCATTGTATTCACTGTTGTCCACACATCTGGCAATGACAGTTTGGAAGGTTTAGTGTAGGTGTTTCACATAGTCTTCAATTGTTTCACATGGGTAAACACTGTGATGCATTGCAGGTCTGACCAGCTTCCATTAACAGGACCACCATACATTATGTGTACGTGTGTTATGGCAGATAACATGCAATTAATATGTTCTGTGCATTATCAAGCCTGGTACATAAAAAACAATCTCACCTGACACAGGCTGCTGTCGCTGCAAAATGCCAGAGGTACCTAACAGAAGTGTCACAGCAGTAAGATCATTATCCACACCTGTGTGGTATCTACAGGGTGCAATGTCCATGTAAGCACATAAGCCAGTACAATATACTATACTATGGAGTATGCACATCTGTGCATACATAGAGTAGCAGACTATAGTATGTGGCATGTGTGATTACATGCCTTACATATGATGTTACATTACATATTGTACAGTAACATGTAACTATGTGAAATATAGTTGTGTTATATGTGCAGTAGTGACTTACCAGGCAACTCCAGGCTCGGTGGTTGTGAGACACCCACCTCTACAATACCAGCTAAAGCTTGTGGATGAAGGTCTGCAGGTGTCCCCAGGTTGGCCAGTAGCTCCTCGGTATGTGTGAGTGGGGGCTGGGTGAATGGCCCCCCACCTGTTGCACCTTGTTCCCTGGCAATTGCATTAGCTTGCTGTTTCGCCGGTCTTATGAGGTCAGTGCAGTGTCGGCGCACCTGCTGATAGGTGCGATTGTGACCACCAACATCATTTACCCTCCTGCAGAGTTCCTCCCACAGGGCATCCTGCTGCTGTACATCCTGTGGCACATGGCTAAAGAGTGTTGTGTGGTTGTCGAGGAGGTATGGGACGAGGACCTCATCCTCCAAGCAGCTATACACTGGCAGTCTGTTACGTGGCATACCTGGAAGACATAATGATGGAGACAGGTCACATTAACTCACAGAGAAGTACAGCTGAACATACATGTGTATCACATTTATTAAGATTACAAGTACGTATTTGCAAATCTACATGACACTAACACCACTGACATGCATAAGTCACACACATTTGACACTTACTGGTGATGTGATGTTATCGCCATATATGTGTGTGTCATGTGATGACATTGCTCATACACTATGTGAATGTTGTCTTGACGTGGGCATGTCTATTTGCCTGTACTGGTGTCTTTACCTATCAGCACATGCCTGGATGTGTTCACATTAATGTAATTAACCTTAATGCTGTGTATATGTCACATATATAGTCATACATAGCCGTTAGGGACATGACCTGTGACCCTGCAAACTTGCAAGCATGTATGTGTTTTGCCATATACATCTACATGGCATTGTACAGCTGTGTAGCATCCTGCCATGTATTGCCTGTGTTGCACATGTGTAACACATGGGGCAATATCTAGCCTGATGGTATTTGCAGGGTTGGATATCAACTATAGCATGTATGGTCATAGTGATCTAGTAGGCTATATGCCCTGGGCCATTTGTGAGCCTAGACAGACAGGTTACCTATGTAGGCAACAGACATGTAAGTTTCAGTGGCCAGTTCAAGCAGTGCCACAGAACTGATCCACAGGGTTACTGATATATTTGGCATGCGGTCATCACACCATGTCACAGAGAGGGGTGATGTGCAACTTCTCTGGGCAGGGATGCATAGTGTGGCAAGAGTATGTTAAGTGTATGGGACAGAGATCTGTCAGGCATGTTGTGACCCTTGTACTAGAAAGGTGGATGTCCATGAAGTATGTGTTTATTTGGGATCAGGATGTGTTAAGTGTAGCATGTCCAACACCTCTGGGTTGGACATGGCTTTATTCAGGGTAGGCTGCATGCTACATAGTGCAGCTAGGGATTGGGAAGGGCAGTGCAGGCCATCTACATATGGGTAATAACCCTTAAAGGAAATATATGATGTATTATGGGTCACATGGGTGTTGAGTATGGCTGAGCAATTATCTCTATATTCCTGGATGGCACCCTGTTATGATTAGGGGTGCCACATATGACTACCTGTCTGGTGTGGTGAAGTAACTATCAAAGGAAAGAGTACTGTCCAGCTGCATCCCATACACACAGTTGCCATTATGCTGACCATTGCCTAGGTTGTAGTCCATGGGTACAGGGTTTGTAACATAGGGGATGACAATGCAATACTTAGCTGTTAGGCCCTTCTGTATGTTGAACACTGCACACATTGAGTTGACTATTGCTCCTAGTTCATAGTCATTGCAAACATCAATAGGCTGATGCCTTCTGTGTTAGTCTGTGTGGTATAGATAACAAAGAGGGGGAGTACCAGGAATGAACCCTGTATTACTGTGGCTGGCACTGGTTTGATGTGCATGTATTAGTCAGACACCTTCTGTAGTGTTGATTCTGCCAGCAGTCCAGTTGCCAACCACTCCTGTGACATAGGAATATACACCTAGTTTACTGAGTGTAGCTGGAACACAGAATGGGTGATGGTGTCCTATGACCTAGCAAGGTTATGATATGCAGTGTGAATCAACCCTACTGTCATCTACATCTGTACTGAGTACATCAAATATGTTGATCACGGCTCATGGCCTTACAGACCAGACTTAGCAGGGTAGCTGTGCACTATTTCCCATGATCAATGGTGTCTCCCCCTTTGCGGGGTGTGATAACTGTTGCTGTGCACCATTCGGTGTGTACACAGCCTTATCATGGAGCTATGATTGAACATGATGTGTATGTGGATAGCTGAATGTTCTTACATTTGTGTAGGATACACCCTGGGATGTTGACAGGTCCCATGAAAGCTGTATGTATGGCTTTTGAGACTGCAGCTTGTACCTGCATAGTCGTTATTACAGGGGTCCTGTAGTGTACATAGATATATTACTAAGTTTACCTGTTGGGGGGGTGGGAGTGGGTTTAGGTACTCCATGACCCTATCTGGATGAACGGGTGTTATTTCTGTAGGTGCAATACTTCCCATGCCATAGTGCTGTGCAGCACAGCAGGTCTTGTCATTGCCATTACGATTAATGACACAGCTATAGAATGCTCTGTGCTTGGCTTCAGAATATGTGGCTGATTAGTTTTACAGTAGCTTTGTGTGGTTTTATATGGTGTATCTGCATCTTACTGAGGCTGACCAGGGAACACCTACACTCATGTGTGTTCACTCTTACTACAGTTACTACCTTCTGTGGTACAGTTTAAAGCATGGTACCACCAGTTTGCCTTCTTGTTTGTGTTGAGTTGAATCCTGGTTCTGTTTCAATGGCACAATCACTGCACATATGTGACTGCTTAAGGTTAATTTCTGTAGGATTCAGCATTTGCACATGCATTGTCCATCTGCATGGGAGCTATGACAGTCACCACTCTGCTCTTAGGAAACATAACATTGGCATTGGAGACTAACTATGTGTAGCATACTGTTAGCCCTGTTTGTGTGACTACTGTGATCCAGGTCAGTGGGGTTGATGGAATCCAACATGCATTGAGCACAGGTGTTGGTACATGAGGAGTCTTCCCAGTTCATAATGGAATAGTTGAGAGTAGCCATTATTATGGTTCTGTCTCAGACTTAATCCTCCCCATTACAGCACATTATGACAATTGGGAAATCTGTGGCCTGGTGGGTGATCTGTCTCAAAGTGCAATTTGAATTCCACTTTGGCACAAAGGTAGTTGCTCAGCATAATGCATCTGAAGTTATGCAAGTGCAACTAGCGTGGAGGTGTACATATCCTTCAGGAATATGGACACACCTGTGGCCTGTGTGTTCCAATAAAGGATAATGGGCAAAAGGTGAGGTATGTGTTATAACATGGTCATGCAGGTGTGCTCTCCAGAGCATTGAAACATGTCTTAGCCACTGCACAGATATGTTCTCCATGATAGGGATTGACATATGTGTGTGTCCATATAGTGTTTCTGACATGTATCATTGTGTAGCGAGACTCGCAGTTTATTGCTTGGCTGTCCCTCTAACAGCAGTGGACCTCCACTTGAACTGTGCATGATGAAGGCACTATGGGGAAGCATGAGCCCTAGGCAGTATCCAGATTCCCAGGGGTGACAGGTGCAGGCCCTGTCTGGCAAAGCATCATGGTCTGTCAACCATGTTATCCCAGGCAGACAGATACTGGATACCCTTTGACTTGCACCACTACACTAGACAACTGTGGAATACAATCCTTTTGTCCCTGTACTGCAGTATCATTCTGACCAATGGCAGAATGCTACCCAGGCCTTGGGACATACCTGCATGGGCTACAAGACCTGACAGTTCCTACATGTGTTTCCATGCAGTCCAGGCTACTGCATCACAGGTCCTGCACAACAACATGGAATATGCCAGAGCCATGTGTATAGTTCAAAAGGTGGTCTGAGTGTATGGGTATGTGGCTAATCATGGCAGACAGGCAGCTGAAAGTATGTATATCCTCATGTAGGTTGGTGTGTAACATAGTGCTAGAGTTTGCATTCACAAATGGGTACTGTTGGGCATGTTTCCAGTCATGTGTTCTGAGGTGTGGCACAATTATGCAAACTATGTCATAGCTTGTGTATTTTGGTGTCTGTCTCTTCCTGCTTGGGGGGGGTCACTTGTTTGGCCAGATACTTAGAAGCATCTGTGATTGTGTGTGATTTCTGGTAGTGTGTGGGTGTCCTTACTGTGTCCTGGTTAATGGTGTGTGTTGGTTGTGTTGATGAGCTGCATGTGTTAACCTACACCTCATGACTGTCTAGTCCAGTCATGGCTGTAAACTGGGCTGCCTTCCAGCTTACCCCTGTAGCTGCATCCCAAACAATGTGTGGGGTGTGGTGTTAGGTGGGTTGGCAGTGTACATGGCAGAGGTTACATTCCCCCAGGATGGCCACATACACAAAGCTGACATTAGTAAACACCAGTAGCTGTCTAGTGGACATGCCTGTATGAGCATTCAGTACTACAAGTACCAAGTACTGTATTTAGTTTAGGTACTGCTTATGAAGATGTTTTAGACAGTGATGCTCACATGTAAATAATTGTGTTATGGACGTGACAACACTGGCTATTACAGAAACATTGTAGCTACCTTTAGCAGCAATCCTCTGAGGAGCACATTACATCCTGTTAGTTGATTACAGATGATGCAAGTGTCTACAGGTCTGTTTCCCTCTCTGGGTATATACTCACATATCCACCAGGACCATGAGCTCTCTTAGGCACAGACACCCACTCTCCAAACAGAGTCATGTATCAACAGACTCTGATGCCACTATCAACATGATCAGGATATAATCAGATAGTGTGAGCCATCACCTATGAAGCAGCTACTACACATGGGCAGCTGTCTCCTACATCCTACACTCCTACTGCAGATGTTACACTGGAGTTAAAGATGATATGCAACCTGTTTCATTACCACTGCTGTGCACTACCTTACATACAGTATGTGCAAGTGGCTGATAGGTTGGCAATGAGAGGTTGGGCTACACAAACCTGGTAGTTCAACCAGTGTGTCTCTACTCACAATATCCACTCTATGTAGGTGTGCACATAGCCATTTGGCCCAGCCCTGTAACAAGGGTCACTACACATTTGCATAACATGTACACATGCACAGCTGTTATTGCTTGCAAACGATACTAGAGTGGTTCAGGCCTGTAACAAGGGTCACTACACATTTGCATAACATGTACACATGCACAGCTGTTATTGCTTGCAAATGATACTAGAGAGGTCCAGCCCTGTAACAAGGGTCACTACACATTTGCATAACATGTACACATGCAATTCTGTTATTGCTTGCAAACGATACTAGAGAGGTTCAGCCCCGTAACAAGGGTCACTATACATTTGCATAACATGTACACATGGACAGCTCTTATTGCTTGCAAACGATACTAGAGAGGTCCAGCCCTGTAACAAGGATCACTACACATTTGCATAACATGTACACCTGCACAGCTGTTATTGCTTGCAAATGATACTAGAGAGGTGGATATTACATGTGTTATGTGCATGGATAGTTACCTGGCTCTTCCAATTATCTTTGCTATCATGCTGCTAAACTGTCAGATGAATACAAATGATATGTATCCTGTTATTGAGTATTGTAATTGCCAATAGACATAACTACTGTTTGCATAACATAACAGAACTGCTATGTAGAACAGAATACAGATCTGCCTAAAATACTGTACATTACACAGTTATTGGCACAATATCCCACAATGCACACCATATTTGCATGGTAAGTTCACCTTTAACATGTTCATCTTACTTATACACCCATACATATGTCGACTGTTACAATATATTGACATATACTATCCCCTGTTATAGCACATACTTGTTGGACCAATCCTGGCACTGACAGTGGCTGGAAGCGAATTGGCGAGTTCCAAGCCCATATAATCCCTTGTGGTGTATGCAGAGTTTGCCGTGTGACCTACAGCATTACACACATAGAATACTACAAGCATTACTACTGCTCAACAATACATCACTACAAGATAACTATTTCCACTATATGCATTGATTACATTGTAATTCTTACAGTATAGGTACTACATACACAGCCATACTACATGTTATACATACCTTCTTAGTAATAGGAGGTGTTATTGACTAGTATAATACTTGTTTTTGGTTCGTCTTTCAGTGTTTTGTACTGTCCTACAGGTAGATACAGATGGTTTGAATGTGTGACAAGGCAAACTTTTATAGTTACAGATCAGTAACATGTGCTAT
>NC_056745.1:598279035-598530335 GCF_019279795.1 Protopterus annectens
TATATATATATATATATATATATATAGTATTAATTTGTAACAGTAATACATATGTAGACTGGAATGTGTTGGTTCATAAACTACAGTACATTACAATGTACTGTACATATGCACACAAAGTGACTGTCCCATTTCTGATCATTACAGTGAAATGCATACGGTATAAGGTGTAGTCTCAAGACCATGAAACATGTATACATCTCTGATGGCTTAGTGGTCCCATGACTATAGTGTGCATGGTCCAGGGTTCAACACCTGCGATGCTTTACAAATGTTTTTTTACTCCAGAATAAGGCTTATTTAAGCAGTTGTAAGCATGTTTAAAAGTGTTTGTGTGACATTATAGCAGCGGTTAAACACAGTTAAACAAACTTTGTAACGTATAAGCTGTACGCGCAAACACGGCCACATCCGCTAACTACTCAGGATATATACATGTCAGTGAAGTAACATCTCACTATGTGCTGAAATAACATTACATTCTCTGTTGACTGTACTCTCCAGCACACATGGGTTTATATGGGTGTTTCGAATGTTTATTATACAGACGATTAGCACCTATATATGCAAGCTGTGGTCAAGGTATACTTCTGAACATGATAAACATCCCTGCCTTTATTGGGACTGGAACCTCGAATGCATAGATACTAAGCAGATCCTGTAGCCATTACACTGTTGACATTAATGTTGCTTCTGCCTATTTCCTATTTAGATGATTTCTATGTGTAAGCTAGGCTAATCAAAGGGCGGAGCCCTCCAAACTCACTGAGCTTCACATACTCTTGAAATAACAACATATAACAAATGTACTGTGAGACAATACATTATATTCCTAACTACATTAGGGATAGCCCCTCACTGACATACTTCAAGGGAAACCTTGTTGTGTGAATGGGTAACAGAATATACACCCCTGGGATCATGTGTCCCAGAACCATACAGCCAGGGGGGGGGGCCTGTCCAATTTGATAGCTGCGAGACCTGTTGGGGGAATTGAATGGTGTGTAATTGTCACATTAACATGCCCTCTTTAGATCACTAAGTGCCCCTATCACCCTCCACAACCCCAGTCTTCAAAAGCTTCCAGCAACTCTGCCTGGAAATGCTTCATTGGCTATGCTTGACAGAGGCTCAGTTACTTCATCAATGGTGCAGGGAAAGCCAACACACTGTAGCTATGCTTCTAATTGCCCTTGGGCAGATAGGTAGTAGGCTATCTGTGAACCTCTAATGTGCAGGCCATCACAGCCATAATATGTGAATAAACAGACCTTCAGATCACAATATACAGTGAGAAATCACCATGTAGTCTGGAAACAGTTAAGTACAGCAAGAACATACAGAACACTGATACTTAGTCACTCCAAAAGCCTATCTTGGAAGCTAGAAGACTTGTATAAGTTTAAGGCTTTCTATTGCTTACCAGTAGGTTAACTACAGGAGAGATGAAAAACAAGCACAGATGGGGAACATGCATGAAACGATACCATACCGGCCTATGTGTCAGCCTTAGGCTTTGGAATACTGGCCAAGGCTATTGGCGCCCCCATGGTGCCTTATTTAGGAGAGTCTCAAAGGTGAATACCAGCTCCATCAACAGCACAATTGCAGATTCAATGATGGTTATGCTACTCATCACCAGGGGTTGTGATCACAACATGCATGCACTCACAGCACTCCTCAGGATGGACAACATCAACATATGTGCAGTAACTGAGATCTATCTTAAGGCTCCTGAGAGCATACCAGCACTACCAGACTGCAACCCATACCACATATTTCAGCCACAGAACATGGACTGACAGACATGGAGAAGCTGTATCCATATTCATCAGGGATACCTACACCTCCAGGTTAGTGGGGCAGCATGATACATCTGAGATCATCCATGTGCAGCTAACATCAGCCACAACTGCAATGTAAACTGTGGCCTGCTACTCATCACCCTCCATGACCCAGGACCACCACTCCACCTACCTAGAGACAGTGGAGAGCATGACAGTCCTAACGCACACCCTGGCATTGGTTGACGTCAACTACCATACCATTAACTGGCAAACATACTCCGGTACTCACTTCCAGGCCCAGTGCTTCCTGAAATTTATCACCTCATATGCCCTGTATCAGGTGGTAACCTCCCTAACGTGGGGTGGAAACTACTAGAAGTGGTCATCACCAACATAAGCAACAGGTGCACCACAGCGGAGGTTAACCGGTCACTGGTTAGATCTGACCATGAACTATTCACTGTTTCCACACCCAAGCATCTCCCCCACCCATGGATACCACAGTGTATACCTTTCCTACAGCTAAATTTACACTATTAGTGACAAGGGTGAGGGGTGTCACAGCCCCCACACTAAGGGGAAACACTGCTCAAGATATGGACAGATTTACAAATGCAGTCTATAAGCACCTACATGGATGTATGGATCGTGCCATCACTGGTAAACCAAGACTCACTCCTCCTAGTCAAGGACACTGGTCTGGTGGACCTCTGCAATAATCAGGCTATACTACAGAAGTATGACAGTGTTCCAGACAATCAGCAAATCCCACGGAGGGCAGACATCCATGACCACTTGTAGTATGATGCGTAGGTCTCTCATGACATCATCCAAGGCAAACATCAGCAGGAGAATACGCAAGGATTTGAAAGATAACCACAAAGCCTTCTTTGGCTATGTCAAGGATCTATGTGGTGACACACAGATTTGCACTGTACCGGTGAAATATAGCACAAAATATGCTGACCCTACTGATATCACCAACATCCTTGCAGATACATTCAGTGCATACTTCACCCCCTAAAGAGCCCACAACTCTACTCGAAAGGTACAGTATCCCACACATCAGAGACACACAGGTGGAAATGGCCCTCTCTAACAGCAGAACACGGAGTCAATGGAGGCAGATGTTGTCCCAGACTGCATCTTGCAAACTGTACAAGACAACCTGCCCCACACCTAATTAAGCTTTCCTACCTCAGCCTCTCCAC
Organism: Protopterus annectens; assembly: GCF_019279795.1. Classification (NCBI taxonomy): domain Eukaryota; kingdom Metazoa; phylum Chordata; order Ceratodontiformes; family Protopteridae; genus Protopterus; species Protopterus annectens. The sequence goes on from NC_056745.1 coordinate 598,282,034, forward strand.
AGGCTACATGCCCATACAATGGCACGTGGCAACGGTTATTCCACTCCATCAAGGTGGAATCACAACTGATCATGGTAACTACCACTCCATAAGCCTGACTGGCCTGGTCTGCAATGGTATGGTTCCCATCCTCATGACACTCATTAACAAAGACATTGGTAACCTCCGAACACGTGACCCAACGCAGGTCAGCTTGCTTGAGTGCAGTTCATGCCTACTGAACCTGTTTGACAGCTTGCATATAGTCACCAAGACATTAGATGATGGGGTAGGTGGTTTACACATACTACCTGGACCTCGCCAAGGCTTTTGACACCATGCCGCAGTCAGGTATTATTAATAAACACATCAGCCTGTACATACACCCATACATCACAGGTTGGGTTGCCAACGGGCTTACACGCAGAACCCACATGGTACGACTAGCGGTCTCCAGGTCCAACTCTTGACCAGTCACGACTGGTGTTCCACAGGACTCAGTCCTGGGAGCCCTACTGTTAAGCATATATGTCTCAGAGATACAGGCAAACACAGGTAGACTAAAGCAGACCACGTTTTACAATGACTGTGAACTGGGAGCCATGATTTATAGTACAGCTGACACAGACATCCCTCAAGGGGCCTCACAAAGAATGTCACAGGGTGCCAATTTTATGGCCTCCAGTCAAGTGCCACTAACTGCATGGTCATTCCATTGTGGAACTGGCACCCACATATTAACACATAAGTGGCAGCCACTTTAATATGGATGAGGTAATGGGGTATCTGGGGACTAAGGTAGATAGTGATCTCCCCTTTGGCAATCATATCTCCACAGTAGTTAGGACATCTTTCTATGTAGTCCATCTGATTACTAAAGAATTCCCATCTAGACATACTGGGGTTATAGTGCCCCTTTACTCATCACTCATCAGTCCCATCATAGGGTATAATAACCCATGTGGGATGTACCTCAGAAGACACTTCCAACAGCTGGGAGGTCCACGAATGTACCTCGCCAAGGGGAATACTGGCCTCCAACATATGGCCTATGCTGCCAGACTGAATAAACTCCTGCTTTACTCAGTGGCATCTCGTTTACCCAGAGATGATCTCCACTGGTGCCAACACAGCCATGTTGAACTCAGGCTTGATGGATATGCTCCACCTATGGAAATCCATGTCACAGTGAGCCACACACTGTAGTGAGATGAACCTTGCCACAACAATAACTGGAAGATGCTGGAGGGACAGCTTCCTGTCACAGACACTCCCCGTACTTTGGAACAACATCCCTAACTACATTATACAGAGCCCCTCACTAACAGTCTACAAGAGAAACCTTGGAGAGTGGATGGGGAACAGTAACTGCACCCCAGGGATGCAGCCATTGGCTCTGCTCCACAGAGGGACAATTAATGAATCAATGGGGTGGCAAACGCTGACACATTTTGGCTGGGCTTATGAATGGCCTCTGGCAGTTGGCCAAGTACCTACCTATGAATCTATACATACAGTATCTGCATATGCTGATAGCTTAATTTACTGTTCAGGTGTTGACTTATCTTGTGCCAATGGCAGTTGTGTGTGCAATAGTTAAAGGCTGCTGCCTATGTTGGATGCACACAGTAGACTGCCTATACATGACAATTTACAGGTAGTCTTGTGTGTGTGCCATTCATTTTTACTGTGTGTGCAGGTGGAGAAAGGAGTCAGTCCCTAGGTGCCTACACTGTCAGTGTGTGTGTGCTATACATTTCCTCTTTGCCAAGGCATGGGCATACTGGGCAAGCCTCCGTCTGCCTACTGGGGCTGGCTCAGGGTGTTCATGGTCTGAATACCTCTGTGCCTGTGGGGCCCTTGGCAATGGTGGTGGGCTGTGAGGGCCTTCACCATTCTGTCCCTGCTGCAGCTGTTTCTGCAGGACCATATTGTGTAGCATGGCACACACTATGAAGATGTGGGCACATGTGCCTGGAGAGTACTGCAAGGCTCCACCAGATATGTCTAAGCAATGGAACCGTAATTTCAGCATCCCAAACACATGCTTTATGATGATTCTGGTTTGTGCGTGTGCTTCATTATGGCGTTCCTGCATGGGTGTGTGTGCATTTCTGATGGGAGTCATCATCCACGGTTCCAGTGCATAGCCAGCATCCCCCACCAGGTGGCCATTTGGGATGCCAGATGTGGGAGTCATGATAGCTTCCAGGGCTGCCAGCACACACATCCATGATAATGCCCTGGGCATTGCACATGACCTGGCAGTTGATGGAGGGGTATCCCTTGCAGTTTATGTAGTGCCTACTCTGCTCACCGGGTGGTGACTTGATGTGTATGTGTGTACAGTCTATTGCACCCAGTACCTCTGGGTATTCTGCCACATGGTGGAAGAGATGCATATTGCTGGCCAACTCCTCCTGCCTTCAGGGGAAGTATATGTGCTCATTGACATGTGGTAACATGGCATCCAGGAACTGGTGTAGTACCCTGGATGCTGATGCCTGTGAGATCCTCATGATATCATAGGTTCATAGGTTCATAGGTTCATACTAGGCTATCTGCCCTAGGGCATTTATAAGCCTAGCCAGAGTGTGTTTGGCTTTTGCCACCCATTTTAAATTAATTTTGCTATGCCTTTTTTTGAAGTTAGTATACTGTGCCTCTGTCTAACAGTAACACAGAAGTGATAGCCGGGGTAAACCTACAATCTCCCATCCACTCATCAAGATTCCTCTTGAAGAGAGTCAATGTGGGACTCTGCCTAACCTGGACTGGGATTTTATTCTAGAGTGAAGGGAGCCTCTGGGTTATGAATCTGTCCCTCCAGCATGTCCTATTTATTTCAGTGCTGAGGTTCAAGTCTCTCGAGCACGTAGCTCGCTGGGATTTGGATTTTCTGAGGTGCAGCATGTCCATTAATTCCGGATTGGACATGGCTTTATACGTCAGGTACAGATCGCCTCTGAGCAGGCGGTATGCCACTGAGTAGAGCTGGAGTTTCTTTAACCGGGCAGCATATGGCATCTGTTTGAGCCCTTTGATCCTCTTGGTGAGGTACTTTTGGGGTCTTTCCAGTTGCTGCAGGTGTCTGGTAAGGTACATCCCAAAAGGGGCATTGTACTCAATTATGGGCCTGATGAGGGATGAGTAAAGAGGTACGATGACCTCCCCTGATCTAGATGTGAATCCCTTCATGATTAGATGGGCTATATAAAATGTTTTTCTAACCACTTTGGCCACGTGGTTGTCAAATGAGAGATTGCTATCAACTTGGGTCCCCAGGTCCCTAATGACTTCTTCTGTACTTAATGGATTACCACCTATGTGGTAATTTGTGGGCACTTTGTTTTGCCAAAGGGATGACTATACACTTTTGGCGTTTAGCTTGAGGCCATGGCTCTGGCACCAGTTGTCTGTTTCTATGAGGCCCTTTTGGAGGATGCTTGTGTCGGCTGGAGAGTTGATTATGGCCCAGTTTGCAGTAATCTGCGAACTTGGTCAGCCACAGTCCTTCTGTGTTGGCCTGTACCGCCGAGAAATATATACCGAACAAGAGGTCCCAGGGACTGAGCCTTGTGGGATGCCACTTGTAACTGGTTTGGAGTCTGACATGGCTCCAGCAATTCTAACCATGTGGGTTCTGTCCTTGAGCCAGTTTGCAACCCATCTAGTGACATAGGGGTTTATATTTAAGCTGGTGAGCTTATCTATAATGCCAGAGTGGGGTATTGTATCGAAGGCTTATGCGAGGTCCAGGTAGGCTGTGTGGACCACCTTCCCCTCGTCAATGGCCTTCGTGACTGTTTCAAAGAAATCAACCAGGTTTAAGAGGCAGGATCTGCCCTTAACAAAGCCAAACTGGGTAGGATCCAGTGTCTGTAGGTCCCCAATATCTTTATTTATGAGGTCCATGATGATCCTTTCCATAGCTTTGCAGACCAAGCTAGTCAGGCTTATGGGGTGATAGTTTCCAGGATCCGTTGAGGCACCACCTTTGTGGAGAGGGACCACTGTTGCTGTACGCCACTCTTTGGGTACATATCCTGTAGTAAGGCTAAGATTGAACAGTAGTTTTATGTTTGGGTTTAGCTCTTCTTGGAGTTCATGTAGGGCGCAGCCCGGGACACCATCTGGTCCCATTGATGCTGTGTTTTTTGCTTTGGAGAGGGTGGCTCTTACCTGAGTATCTGAGATGTCAGGGGGACAGCACTCTGTTGGGATAGATATTTGTCCTTTTGGTGGGGAGAGGGGGGAGAAGTTTGCACTGAACCTGTCAGCTAGGATGTTGGCAATGTCTGTGGGCTCGGTGTATTTTTTGTCATTTTGGACTAATTCTGAGCATATCTGGGAATTCCCACCCAGGTTCCTAACATAACTAAAGAAAGCCTTGTGATTATCCTTAGTGTCCTGTGCAATTTTCTCTCGAAGCTGGCCTTAGACGATTTTATGAGTGCCCATAGTTTTTTGCTAATACTGATCAGAGATGCCTTCCCTTTTGGGATTTTGCTCTATCATGTAGTAGCTTCCTCCTTCTATTGTATAGTTTGTTTATGGCTGGGGTCCACCAGACAGGACGTCTGCCTTTGGAGGATTGGGTCTTGGTTTTATTTGGGATTGCATAATCCATGCATTCCTGAAGGTGTTCATAGAATGTGTTTATAAAGGATTCTGCGGTCTGGGCCGTATTTTCCACAGGCCGGGGCTTTGAAGGATTTCCTCGGTTTTGAGGCATGTGAAATTTGCTTTAGAGAAGTTTTTCACTGTGGTTTTCTGGGCAGGGGGTGGGGTCGGGATGTGAATATCCAGTGAGATTAGTTTATGGTCTGATCTTACCAGTGAGGGATACACTTCTGGTCTGGAGCATAGTGTCCCCATGTTGGTGATGATCAGGTCCAGTATGTTTTCCCTCTTGTGGGAGTGGTAACAAGTTGTTCCATAGCATTTGAGTTTATAAATTCTAGGAACCTTTGGGCTAGGGTGTTGGAGCTAGAGTAATGCTCCCAGTCTATGTTTGGGTAGTTGAAGTCGCCCAATATAATGGTGTTTGGAGAGACCTTCATATTTTCCAGTATTCTCAGGAAGGCCAAGTGGGGTTCCTGTGTTTGGGAGGGTGGTCTGTAGCAGGCTATAAACTGGAAGGCAGTTTTACCCACAGTTAGTTGCACATGGATAGTCTCTGATGCTTCGTGCTGTGCCACCAACCTGGAGGTGTGGGTATCTTTGATGAATATTGATACTCCCCCTCCTTTTGTGGTTCGGTCCAAGTTTTGGGGCGGAAAAGCATGGTATGAGGTATAACCTGGTAGTGCTGGGGTGCTCTCGGGATCCTTGAACCAGGTTTCTGTTACTGCACAGATATCGATGTTCTCCATGCTAAGGAGAGTTTCGAGTGCGTGCATCTTGAGGTTTAGACTTCTGGCATTGAGTAGCATTACTCTTAGTTTCTTATCCCTTGTGATACCTATGGAGGTGGGTTTGTCTTTTGAGCCTTGCCTAAAAAAGGCACTATGAGGGTAGCAAGAGCCTTTGCCAATATCCGAAAGCCCAGGGGTGACAGGTGCAAGCTGTCCCTAGTGAAGCATCGTGGCTTGTCGAGCATGTCATCCCAGGCTGACAGGCATTGGATCCCCTTTGAATGACACCAACACTTAAGCCAATTGTTGAAATTGATCATCTTGTCTTCATATTGTGGCATCATTCTTGGTGAGGGTAAGATGCTACTCAAGGTCAGGGTCATACCGGCTTGTTCTACATGCTCAGAGAGCTCCTCTATGTCTCTTTTCATGTAGCCCAGGGAGGTACGTCTCAGGTCATTCACACCAGCATGGACAATGACTGAGTCATATTTGTACTTGCCTTGGAGTGACCTGAGTGCTTGTGTTATGTGGCAGATCTTAGCTCCCGACAGGCAGCTCACCGTGACCTTCTCCTTGTTCAGCCTGGTGAGCGGGACGTCAGTGTGCCTGACGATAGAGTCACCTATTACAAGTGTATCAGGTGTGTTGTTTAGCCTTAAAGGCTGTGACTGTTCGGCACACTGGCTTTGTGAGCTATGTGTTGCACGTGTTTTGTTTTGGGGTAGCGGTTGCTTGGGTGTCTGCTTTGGAGGTCTCTGCTGCTTAGGCAGATTTTTATTTAGAGCCTCCGAGTATGTTTTTGTGTGTTTATGTGTTTGGTTTGTTGTCGTGGTAGGTCTATGTGAGACTGGAATTGTAGTGAGTGTGGTTTCCTTCTCCTCCTGACTGGTTACGCCAGTACTGAGTTGAGAGAGCTTAGCCTCCAGTTTGGCTATATGGTTGCATCTCTCACATGTGTTGGAATTTGTTGGGAGGAGGAGAGGGTTGTCTGTGTACATGAGGCAGTTGTAACATTGCCAGAAGATTCCCAGATTCACCAGCTGGACCGGAGAAGAGATTGACAACTGACCTTTGGACATGCTAGAATAGTATTGGGAATTCCTTTATAATTGAAAAAAGGGCCAATGGGGAACAAGGTACTCAAGGGGAGTTTGTGAGGGTGTAGTGCTTTTAATTTTTTAGAGCTGACTTATATAATTGCTTTAGTGAGCAAGTGCCAGGTAACTTAAATGCAATGTGTTACAGGTAACTTAAATGCAAAAACGACAAACAGTAACTTTCTTTCAAGTGAAACAAGGAAATAAGTACAGTAAGCAATGCAGATATCACTAGGGATCCACAGAAGTGCTAAAAGGCCGTTTTAGGTGGAATTAGCATTTCAGGAAATAAACAAACAACAAGCATACAAATAAAGCTAGATTCAGCAGGCCTGGATCTAGTCTATGCTACAGCAAACAAGGTGTACCAATTTCAGTAAAAAACAGTTAGAATATGCAGGCACTATAAGCCTCTAACCAGAAATTCCCTGCTCAGAAGGGCAGAGTCCAGCCTCTCCTCCCACAAGAGTGCAGACCGCAATCCTTCTTAACGTAAAATAACTGGCCTGAAGCCCAAGTGCTTAAACCAGAACTAATACACTTTTAGAATAACAGACACTGAGCTCTCAATCAGCAGTTCCCAACTTAGAAGGATGTAAGCTACCTGTCCTGCCACCACAGTGCAGGCCACAAACCTTCCTAATGTAAAACAACTGGTCTGAAGCCCAAGTGCTTAATCCAAAAGACTTAGAAATGATAGCTACACTTTAATCAAGTTACTACCAGCAGTAATAAATACAACTGAATACTTTAAAGAATGCCTGGATTAGTGCTCAAGTTATACAAACAAAGCTAGATTCAGCAGGCCTGGATCTAGTCTATGCTACAGCAAACGAGGTGTACCAATTTCAGTAAGAAGCAGTTCAAATATATAGGCACTACAAGCTTTAACTAGAAATTCCCAGCTCAGAAGGACAGAGTCCAGCCTCTCCTCCCACAAGAGTGCAGAACACGAACCCTCTTAATGTAAAATAACTGGCCTCAAGCCCAAGTGCTTAAACCAGAATTAATACACTTTTAGAATAACAGACACTGAGCCCTCAATCAGCAGTTCCCAACTTAGAAGGATGTAAGCTACCTGTTCTGCCACTACAGTGCAGACCACAAACCTACCTAATGTAAAACTGGTCTGAAGCCCAGGTGCTTAAACTAAAAGGCTTACAATGAGTTACACCAAGCAGTAATAAATACAATTGAGTACTTTTAAGATGAAGCAAAAGCAAAAAAAAGTAGGAAAAACACAAATACAGTAAAAGCAGATAATTTTTTTTTTTTTTTTTTTTTTTTTTTTTTTTTTAGAAAGAGAGAAAGGAGTAGCAGAAACTAAGCTGATTGGCCTTCTCAAATGCTCTCCCTGTACTGGGTAGAATGAGGTAATGACACTAGACTGGGAGGAGGGTCCCAGATCAAATTTACACTAGGGGCGGGCAACTGCAAAGCCACCAACTATAAAAACACTATACCAACAGGGAGGGAGAGGGGGAAAGAAATAGCAGAAATGTTACTCCCAGCTGAAAAGCAGCAGTGAGCCTTTAAATGAAAGTTTTAAACAGCTAAAGGAGCCACTAGAAAAAAGAGTTTAACTGCAACAAGTTATCATAAACAAACAACCCAACAGATGCTTAATAAGAGTGGACAATTTCCAGTTAATACCTCACACACAGTGAAACTAGCTAGAAAAAATACACAGTACACAAAGTGCTATAAACAACAAAGAAATAAAGAACAAAATAAACAAAAAACAGGATACTTAATGTTATATATTGTAGCTCCGAGTTTGCTGAGTGTCCTTCCTTCGATCAGCTCACTTTGAAAGGTACCTGTAGCTAGTATTCTCAGACTTACACATACCTTTGTATCCACTGGGATGGGATCCCTTCTGTTTGTTCTGGCTCTGAGGCATGGCCGGCACAGCTCCACAAGTTGCTGTAGGTGTCCCTGTCCACCCTGTAATGCTCTAATGTCTGCAGATTATGCAGCCCCTGGTAGGTTACCGTGGGTCTGAACACTCTCCTCCTCACCTGGTGCTTGAGGTGGTCATGTGCATCATCCTCCACACCACCTTCGGTCTCCAACACATGCTGGTGGATCAAAGCTATGGCAGCCCTTAACATGTACATAATAAAAGTTCCCCGTCTGTATACACCACTGGTGCAGAGTGTATGGGAATACACAAATGTGAGTGAGGTGCTTTCACACTTTATAGTATTGTGCTATGGATGCTGCTGATGTCGGTGGATGTGTATGAGCTATTCCAGCTGCAACATGTCTTAATTATGGGTTTTGCAATGAGTACTGCAAGTGTGGGGCCTTTACTGTGGAGATCTCCTTGCCTGCCTTGATTAATCTGTTGCCCTTTAATTCACTTTTAGACCTGGATCCCTTCCCATTATCAGGCATGCATCCACCTGCCGTCTTTCTTGTTTTGTACTTTCCCTACCCAGTCATGGCAAAATGTGCCTTGTAGCTGATATACTGCAAATCGGCTTTGTTCTGCTTTGACACTTTACTGTTTTCTTTGCAGTACAGCCCCTCCCCTTTCCTGTTCTACAGGGAGCTGCTTGCAGCCTTGTTAGCTATTGTCAATTGCCCACTGTAGGCTCCTAGGTGTTAATTAGTCATTTGTACTCCAATTTCATTGCTGCAGCATTTCCTTATTTCTTTCCTATATCCTTCCTATTTCAGCTGCAGTGTGCGCTGCGCATACCTGTTTACTGGGTTTATGTGTGTTTTCATCTCCATTCACATGCATACTCGGTTACCTTGTGTACTCTCAGTTAAGCATAGCTATGGCCAATTCGACACACCCCTATCATGCAGCTTTGCCTAGCTAGGGGCAGACTGGTTTAGCAATGCTCCAATGTGCTTACAGCAATGGTGACACACCCCTCTCTTGATGTCATCGTTATCTCAAGGGCACGCCTCGGTGTTATAACACTATGCTGTGAGGTGCATCCTTACACCAGCAGGGAATCTGTGATTCACTATTACTCCTCTCATTTGCATGGCATTGCCTACTAATTCCTAGCTACTGCGCATAACACTGTCACTGCCCCTTAGCAAGTCTTGTGCCATAAGTATGGTGTAGCATGCCTGCCATTGATTATTATGGGGAAATCGTGATATGTGTTTTATTGCGGTTTTATTCTATATTTTTATATATTCCTTGCAATCCCCTTTGTGCACTGTTTCCGTGCGCTTCCACATCGCGATAGTGCGACTATACATATTAAATGTTAATTTTATATTTTGTAGATTTTTTTTATGCCAATGGCTATATATTTAGCCATTGGCATATATTAACAATATAATACATGTGCTTGGTCGGCTGTCAATGCTCCGATTTTATGTTTGCAAAAATGTAAACCGTTTTCTACGGTTTACATTTCTGCATGCTTACACTACACCTGCACCACTTCCTGAATCGCTACATACCTTCATTTGCATGCTACACTGCTGCACATGGGGTAATTAACATACAAGGCTTGGGAGTTGTGTGGGCGTAGCGTATGCAGGTAGTGCATGTGGAAACAACTCATGCCTGAATCGCTCGGCAGCTATATTTGGTGTTAGAACACAGATCCTACGCCTGCACCTGGCACAAGCTTCATGAATCCTGAGGCACATCCTTAAACAGGATACTTTCCAAACCTTAGCCACACTTTGACATAACATCCATGAAAATTTCAATCAAGATGGAAGATAAGATTGACATTCCCAACTTCAATGTATTCAGCGTAATGCTGGAAATGCAAACTCAAGTCTTGCTGCTAAAATTCAGGGACTTCATGACTGCATCTATCACATGTCATGTCAGAGAGGATGTTCTTATGGCCTTTTCCAGACTAAAAATATACATGCATAGATGCTGCAAAATCCCCATGACCTCTAAACAGTGCATTGCTAAAACAAAGTGTTGAGCCAATGTTCTATCATCAAGACAGAATCTGCATTACTCATTCTGAATCAGATGCTCAGCAGTCAGATTAGGTCACATTTCTAGCATTCTGGTGTAAACTTTGTGTGAGATGTTGAGGAACATAATCCACCTGTCAATGAAAGATATTCACTCACTTTCTCTTTTCTGAAAATGAGGACTAGTAATCTAGTTTGTGTGTCCTGAAATACTGTCCCTACCTTTCATACAGCATGGGAAAGCAGTGAAAAGTCAAATTAATCATGGCATCTTGAAATTATTAGAATGTTCAGCATTTCAGGCTGAGTCTCTTCCACTCCTATATTCTTGTTACTAGGGAATTAATAGCAATTGCTGCCTAATTAACAGAAATGGGAATCATTCACAGCAGTCGCTTCTCACACTGTGTCCTCAAAGAAAAGTCTGTCCATTTGCTTAACTCTTCCTTCAACCATGAAAAACTGTTATAGTTTGAGTTCAGGGTTTCTTTACCCTTACCGAGAATACCTTAGGCAGTCTACCCTCCAAAATATGTATGGCTGGTCAGAACCCCTACAAGGTCATCTATAATTAATTTTGCATAACATCTGCAAAGTCCTACCACTAATGTTATCCTCTTCCCAGTTAGACCTGCTAACAATACACAGAGCTACTTATTTTCTGACTTGACAGGTACCCGTACCATTGATGTCCACCAGCAGCTCTTGGCTCTACCATTATGTCTGGTATACTGGAGAATCTCTTCTGGAGGTCAGAGTTTAACTAAGTCCACACAGAGAAATCTATGTGTCCTCAAGATAGCTTCTGCACAAGCCTATCCTTTCTGACCTTATTCAGCTGCTTGATTTGTTTCTCACTTCAGAATATCTGCCTAAATACTTCATCTTTAAATTTCCCCTAAAGTGTTTGGCAGTGCTCTGTACAGACTCAGACATCTCGACTGACATTTTTCCTGTAAAAGCACAACTAAAATTTCTCCAATACCTAGTTGCACACAGGACAACTACTTTGCAGTCACAAGCACTGCCCACATAGTTGCAAACCAGATACTCCTGACAGTGACTGATATTCTCAATCCAACTGTCTGTCTAATCAATAAAAAAGGGTCTGTTGCCATGGATATGAACTTTCCTACTGTCTCCATTACTGGCTTGGTGGATATGGGCATCCTTAGGCAATGTAGAAATTGCCTCATGTTTACTGACAACCAGTTAATTCTCAAACAAACTGATATGGTATGTGAGAGATGTATTCACACAATGTCACTGGAGGCAAACCTCTCACATAAAAATATTCCTAATGTCAATAAGGTTGTCAGTAGTACACACACTGCACTCATCACGCACAATTCAAAGCAGACATATTGACACACATATGCTGAGGCACTTACATGCAACCTTCCTAAACCACAAAGTCCTCCTAGACAAAGTACACATAACAATACCCTCAGCAGCCCCAAATGTGCTCTTTCAAAACAACACCCACATCATCACATAGAGCTACATCTCATGGAGCATCTACCTGTAAGCCCATAAGGCAAACCACCACACAATCCAACATTCTAGTCATTGGAGACTCCATCATGAGACAAACTGATGTCCCTCTCACCAGGCTGAGTAAGCAGAAACTAATGGTCTGTTGCTTATCAGGGGCTAGGATACACCACATTATGCATGTGTTCAGGTCACTGGACCACAATTACCAATATGAATTTGTGAGTAAATGACCTGAGATGTACCTCCCTAGATTATATGAAAAGATACATCATGGATTTCTCAGAATATGTGTCTCAGGCTGGTATGAGACTAGCATTGAGCAGCATTCTGACTTCTCCAAGGGTCATGCCACAATACGAACAAAAGATGATTGACTTTAATAATTGGCTTAGTTTCTGGTGTCATTCTTAGGGGGCTGCAATATTTATCAGCATGGAAGGAGATGGTCAACAGACCACACTGCTTTGCCAGGGATAGTCTTCACCTAACCCCTCTAGGCTTTCAAATATTAGCTAAAACATTGTCTTTCCCCATAGTGCCTTTATTAGGCAATGCCAAACTGAAAGTACATCCGACATAGGTTCATAGGTTCATAAGTGTGTACTAGGCTAATGACCCTGGAGCCTTTACAAGCCTAGTCCATAGGAGTGCCCTGGCATCATGCCACCCGATGTTAGTTCCCAGTGCCTCTATCAAGTACAGCCACTGGAGTGATCCTCGGGGTGAACTTTCTATTACCCATTCACTCATCAAGATTTCTCTTGATGAGGGTCAGCAAGGTGCTCTGCTTGACATGTATGGGAAGTCTATTCCAGAGCATGGGCAGTCTCTGGGTGAGAATCCTGTCCCTCTAGCATATTCTGTTGATTGTGGTAATGAGGTTGAGGTCTCTGGAGCATGTGGTGTGGAGGGATTTCAATTTCCTTAGATGTAGCATTTCTAAAAGAGGTGGGTCAGACATGGCTTTGTAAGTCAAGCAGAGATCACCTCTAAGTAGGCAATATGAGACAGAGAATAGCTGGAGTCTTTTGATTCCGTCCATGTAAGACATGTGTTTAATGCCTATGATCCTCTTCGTGAGGTACTTCTGTGGCCTCTTCAGCTGTTGCAAGTGTCTAGTTAGGTACATGCCAAATGGGGCATTATACTTGATGATTGGTCTAATGAGGGAAGAGTAGAAAGAGACAATGACCTCTTTCTTGTTAGATGAAAAACCCTTGGTAATGAGATGTGCCACATAGAAGGACTTTCTGACCATGGTGGCAATGTGGTGGTTGAAGGAGAGGTTGCTGTCAACCTGCATCCCCAGATCTCTCATAATGCCTTCAGTCTTCAGTGGACTCCCATCAATGTGGTAATTAGTGGGAACTGAGTTTTTACCAAAGGGGATGACGACACTTTTTTTGGCGTTAAACTTAAGGCCATGGTTTCGACACCAGTCACTGGTCTCAGTGAGGCCTTTCTGTAGGATGTCTGCATCACTTGGGGAGTTAATAATGGCTCCCATCTTGCAGTCACCTGCAGACTTGGTCAGCCAGAGTCCCTTTGTGTTGGCCTGGACTTCTGAGAAGTAGATGCTGAACAGGAGAGGACCCAGGACCGATCCCTGTGGGACTCCACTCGCGACTGGTTGGCAGTCTGACTTGGAGTCTGCTACTTTCACACTGTGTGCTCTATCTGTGAGCCAATTTGCAACCCACCTAGTGATGTAGGGGTTGATGCCTAGTTTGGTGAGTTTATCAATAATTCCTGAGTGAGGAATGGTATCAAAAGCCTTGGCCAGATCGAGGTAGGCTGTATGCACTGCTTTACCTTCATCCACAGCCCTGGTGACTGTCTCAAAGAAGTCAACCAGGATGAGCAGGCATGATCTCCCTTTCACAAAGCCAAATTGCATGGGGTCTAGAGTTTGGAGATCTCCTATATCTTTATTAATCAGGTCCATGATGATGCACTCCATAGCTTTACATAGCAAATCAAAACCAAGAAAATCTAAAGGTATTGCTGCTCAATGCTAGGAGTCTAAGCAAAAAACTCCACTGCCTAGAAGCTCTCTTTACCCTAGAGAATGCTGATGTCTGTGCAGTCACTGAAACATGGTTTAAAGCTGCAGAGAGCACACCAGTGGTGCAAGGTTATAATGCCTCCCACACATTTAGGCTAGCTACTTCACAGGCAGGGACTAAAGTTGGAGGTGTCTCTAATTACATCAAAAATAAATATACTTCAAGACTGGTCAAACAGGACAATGCACTTGAGCTGTTCCATGTTCAAATCACCATAAATAAAATCCAATACCACTTCCTTGCAATCTATAGGTTTCCCTCTATGACCCAGGAAACCTATAACATGTATTTAAACTTATTAGAAACATTGCCCATCCAACCCAATAAAATATTCATGGGTGATGTTAATTACCCCACTATTAACTTGGAATCCTATACGACACCAAACGCACATGCACAGAGATTCCTTGATTTTGTAAACACAAAATACCTGGACCAGATAGTCAATACACCAACCAGGGGTGCAGCCATACTGGATCTGGTCTTCACTAATATGGGAGACTGCTGCACACCCCATACTCTAATGCCTTCCCTGGTAAGGTCAGACCACAAAATGGTCTCCTTTGAAGTAAAAATAAAACCTGGACCCCCAGCTAAACATGGAATATTCAGGAAGTATTCTAAGGGTAACCTCCTGCTATTAAGTGAGAACTGACAACATTTCAAGCCACATTAAAGAATTTTATATTCTACACATCTCCCTGGTGCTGGGCTATTTTGTGTGCTTAAAACTTCAAACCCCCCTTAACCCTGAGAACACTGCTGCCAGTACAGAACTGTGAAAAGAAACCCTGTACATGCATGTTAATAGCTGCATAGACGAATCACAAAATCAATAGGCTGTATAACAGGAGGAAGAAAATCATGGCAAAAATTAGGAGGTGCAGCAGCCAGTAGGATAAAAGCACTTTCATAAAACTAAACAAACAACTCAGAGGACAAATAATGTCTACCAAAGCCAAATTTGAGGTAAGTTTGGCCTTTCAGGCTAAGGACAACCACAAAGCATTCTTTAGCTATGTCTGCAACCTCAAAGGCAATATACAATTTCGTGCAGAGCTCATTGTAAATGGAGCCACCTATACTGAGCCAGAAGATATAACAAACCTCTTGGCTGATAAATTCAGCTCCAACTTTACCCCTCTCTCCCTCCCCCAGCCTTCCCTCAGGAAATATCATCAAATATAACTCCCTCTACTGTCACTCTGGAACAGGTCCTTAATGCTCCCTCTATGACCAAGAACACTTTATCAATGGGCCCAGACAATATCCCAGGAAGCTTTCTAAATAGCACGAAACATGACCTATCAGGGCCTCTGGAATTACTATTTAACCGCAGCCTACAGACAGGCTTCATGCCTTATAATTATCCTTATAAATGGAGAAAGAAAGCAGTCATCCCTCTGCACAAAGGTGGGCCATCTACAGACCTTGGAAACTACAGACCCATAAGTCTCACTAGTCTTATATATAAAGCCATGGAAAGAATTATCATGGAGATGATCAACAGAGATATAGTAAACCTCCAGATACTGGACCCAACCAAGTTTGGTTTTGTCAAGGGCAGATCATGCCTACTCAACCTGCTGGGCTTCTTTGAGAAGGCCACCAAAGCAATGGATAAGGGTAAATCCTTCACACTACCTACCTTTACTTGGCAAAGGCATTTGACACAATACCCCACTTGGGCATTGTTGACAAACTCAAGAGGTTGGGTACAAACCAGTATGTCACCTGGTGGATAGCCAACTGGCTCACAGACAGGACCCAGGAAGTTAGAATTGGGGAGTCCACCTGTACATAGAGGTCAGTCACAAGTGGACACCTTCAGGGATCAGTCCTTGGATCACTCCTTTTTTGGCATTTACTTCTCAGAAGTCAAGGCCAATGCCAATTATCTCTGGCTGACTAAATGTGCAGATGACTGCAAATTAGAAGCTGTCATTGAATCTCATACCAATACAAAGGTTCTCCAAGAGGGGCTGACACAGACAAACAACTGGTGTCAGAACCATGGACTAAAACTAAATGCCAAGAAATGCATAATAGTATCCTTTGGGAAGTTATCCATCCCTGGTAACTATCATATTGACAACACAGCCCTTAGTGTTCACCCAGTAGTCAGGGACTTAGGGACACACACAGATGGCAATTTAGCCTTTGACCATCATGTGTCTACAGTGGTTCAGAAATCATTCTATGTTGCGCAACTTATAAACAATGGTCATGTATCTAAGCAGGCACATTCAACAGTTGGAATGTCCACAGAAGTTCCTCACTAAAAGAATACAGGGTGTAAGTAAAATGTCCTATGCAGACCGCCTCAAGGTCCTATCCCTGTATTCTGTCTCTTACAGGCTTTTGAGGGGAGATATATGCCTGGCATACAGGGCATTGTCATACCCCATTCTGATGGACCTCCTGCATATCCACAAAACAATCAGCACCAGAATTATCTATTCTAAAAATGTAAACCTTGCCTGTGATATAAACAGGACCTGCTGGAGAGACAGGTATGTATCCCAGAGACTACCCTGTCTATGGAATAGGCTCCTCATACATGTGAAGCAGAGTTCCTCCCTAATGCAATTCAAGTGCAACCTGGACAACTGGATGGGAAGCAGGAAATTCATCCCTGGTTTGGCACTTATGTCTCTAATGGACACAGGTAACCTGTACATGGTTCAGCTCCCAGGACCATTTATCAAGGGTATCAGAACTTGTCAGAAATTTGGGATGCATGGCTAGGCTTAAAAAGGCCCCTGTGGCCATTAGCCTAGTAAACACCTATGAAGCTATGCCACCAAAGCCATCAGAACCAAATCATCATGAAATAGTGAACAGCTGACAGCTCAGTACCTAATTTGATGTGAGTGTCCAGAACATTCAGTCTCATGTGTGATGGCATGACTGCAACATTAGTCAATGGGCTGTGATACTTAAGTACTCTTATGAACAGCTTTATGCTTAGACATTATGTTTGTTATAATTTTCCATGACTAGTACAACAATCTAATAAAAATTCACAATTCAGATTCATATCTGGCAGGCTCATCTTCTAAATCACAGCCTTTCATGTATCTTCATTATTTCTTATTTGTTCATTGAAGTTTCTTAGTAGAAAGATAGTCAGTAGATGTTACCCTGTGGAGTACTGTTCTAACACTGTCATGGAATGCTGAATACTCTGAACAAATGGTAGTTTTATGTAGTTTTCTTGTCTGCAAATTGCAATAGATACCCTGAAGTGATCTATCATTATTTTCCTCAAGCATTAACTGCATGGCATCCAGCCACAGTTTTTTTGAGTAACTCCACATCTTTTGAGGACCTCTTCTGAGGGTCAGGTCCAAAGTATGAGGGGAAAACACATCTTATCTCAAAGTCTAGTTCCAGCATCAATGATTTGTGTAGAGGTAAGGTTAACTATACTTAGCAGTTACTTTTTAACCTTCCATACCAGCCTTGGCTCCATCTCCAACAATAAATTGATCCTCCAGATGATTATTTATTTATTTGGCTTGTTTAACATGGTAGTATTCTGATCACAATACTCCATTTGCAGGTACAGCCCAGTTGAAGAAATTTACAAAATAAATAAATAAAACAGAACTTCTAGACAAACATGGAGTAATCACAGATGGTAGAGTCCTTTAATGGGTGCTTCGTGCAACTGGGACAAAATTACTTACATTGGTGTGTCATTTCTGTTTCAACTTTTTTATTTCTCTCAGGATGTGTTTACTAACACTGCTGTAATGTTTTACTGCTTTGTATTATAGTATTTGGAATATCCTGCTAACATTGTACTGCACTATATATTTTTCTAAATTACAGTAACTAGGTTGAAAGTGAAAAGGGTTCTCTGCACTCCAGTTCACATACTTGCTAAATAAATAAATACATGCATACATGAAAAAATCCTTAAATATCTGGTCTATAACGATCATAAGATCTAATTTCTGTAACTCTAAACATTTTCTGCAGCTTTTAAGCTTTTTGTATGTTCTGTAGATGTGCATACATTTATTACATTTGACTCATTTAAAAGCAACTATTGTCACATTTCAAATATGTTAAGATAGAAATGGAGTTTTTAATATAGAAATTTAAGTGAACAATAAGAGTCTGTTAGGAACAAATTAATTATTAGGCCTGTAACCCTAGTGAAAAATAAATTTACTGGTGTCATGATTAGTTTGCTCCTAGGATTCAGCATGTCTAGAAATTCAGAACCTTAAAATCACTCACAAAGAAGGAATCTGCTTGAATTTATTCCAGTACTGTTTTCTCCCTTTTCCTTATTGAAATATTCTTTAGTTCCTCTGAAAGGACAGCAAAAAAGTTAATTATCAGCTGACAGTACTCTTTCATATCCAAAATAAGCATACTTAATAACAATATACTTGTAACACATCAGCATATTTATTTTTTTAATGTTCTTTGCCTCTGCTGCCTGTCAACCACCATCCCCCCTACCAGAAAATCAACCCATTCATACTCAATCAGTGAGGGGAGGGATGCCCATGAGGTGCTGTTATTCAGTTAATCGTTAGAAGTGGTTGAGTATTTTCAACTTGAAATATACATCCCCCTACAAATGCCCATCTGATGAAGCCAAAGGGGCCATTCAATGGATTGTCCTCACTGGTCATTCTCCTCACAATTAAACCTTACATTCCCCAACAAATGCCCAGCTCACAAAGCCAAAGAAGGCATGCAATAGTTTGCCTTCACTGGTCACCTCTCACTTCTGCAAAGGATGTTGCCTGTCATACCTCTCAACTATACATCATTACGAGAAACATTCCACATTTTGAGTCTTAAAAAGTGCATGCTCCATACTGTTCCACACTAAAAGGATCTGGCACAGATTTAGTGTTAAGATTTTTTTTTAACTTACACCTTCTTCTTCTTGTGGCTGTTCCCGGTCACCGCAGCGGATCATCTGTTTCAATTTCTTCAAGTCCTCTGCATCTTAGGCTGTCCCACCAACCACTTGCATGTCCTCTCTCACCACATCTATAAACCTCATCTTAGGGCTTCTTCTTTTTCTCTTACCTGGCAGCTCCATCCTTAGCATCCTTTTCCCAATATACACAGCATCCCTCCTCACCACATGTCCAAACCAACACAATCTCACCTATCTGGCTTTGTCTCCAATTTTTTTTTTAACTTACACAGATGATGAATAATATTGAATCACATTACTTAATCAAACAACTTTTTTAAACTTTTTTTATTTTTAACTTTTTTTAAACAACTTTTTTAATGTTTTTAATCAAAACAGCAGGCCTACAAGATTGCTTTAAATGCACTGACTGGAACCTATTCAAAGAGAGCGCCACTACAGAACAGCATGTAAACCTGGATGAGTATACTAAAACAGAAGTGGGGTATATCACCAAATGTATTGAGGATGTGCCCACCATGAAGGATGTAACTATAAGGGCAAACCAAAAACCATGGCTCAGTAGCAAAGTCTATAAGCTACTGAGATCATGTAATGCTGCCTTCAAGTCTGGAGATAAAGATGTCCTGAAAGTTGCCAGGGCCAACCTGAATAAGGCAGTAAGAGCAGCAAAATGTACTCATGGGCTAAAAATACAAAAACACTTTCAGATCAAAAGGACCCTAGGCAGCTGTGGAAGGGCATCCAGTACATTACTGATTGTAAACCTCCATCAACATAATGTGTAGATATATGGACTTTCTAGACAAACTTAACACCTTCTTCAGCAGATTTGAGGAGACGAACAACACCTTACCAAAGAAACTAACCATGGACAGGGATACCACACCGCTATATATCAGCCTGGAGGAAGTCTAAAAAAAACCTAAGAAAAGTCCACTCAGGTAAGGCAGCAGGTCCTCACATGATTCCAGGTCTTCTACTCAAGGACTGTGCAGATCAACTAGCACCTATCTTCACTGACATCTTCAACACATCTCTCAGACAGGCAAGTGTGCCAAGATGCTTCAAGCTGCCATTATCATTCCTCTGCCAAAGATGTTATCCCCAGTCACATTAAATGACTACCGACCCATTGCACTCACACCAGTCATTATGAAATGCTTTGCAAGGATGGTAAAAGGCCATATATCATCTTGTCTGCCTGCATCATTTGATCCTTTACAGTTTGCTTACGGATAAAATTGCCCCACTGCGGACACTATATCCCTGGCACAGCATCTCACCTTGAACCATCTTGAAGACAAAAATTGCTACATGTGTATGTTGTTCATAGATTTCATCTCAGCCTTCAACACTGCAATACCAGACCAGCTGTTGTCCAAACTAAGTCAACTAGGCAAAGAAAATACACTCTGCAACTGGATCCTTGACTTTCTGAGAGATAGGCCCCAAACCATTCGAGCTTGAAGAACCACTCACAATGCATCACCTTGAGCACAGTGGTCCCACAAGGTTGTGTACTAAGTCCACTTCTCTTCACAATACTGACCCATGACTGCTCTGCAAAACATCAGACAAATCACATCATCAAATCTACTGATGATACCACTGTGATCAGCCTCATCAGAAATGACGAGGGGGCATACAGAGAGGAGGTAAACCAATTCACCAGATGGTGCACCAACAGCAACTTAGCACTAAATCTTGACAAAACAAAAGAAATCATTGTTGACTTCAGGAGGAAGCAAGGGTCCCACGCATCCATCACCATCAGTGGTACTGCAGTGGAAAGGGTAGGGGTGTACATCTCAGATGACCTAAGCTGGGCAACAGACACTGCCAGCCTTGTAAAGAGAGCCCAACAATGTCTCCACTACCTCTGGAGACTAAGCAAAGCAAACCTGCCCTCTCACATCCTAATGACCTTCTATAGAGCCACGATCGAAAGCATATTGACTAACAACATTACAATTTGGTATGGAAACTGCTCATATGCAGATCATAAGGCATTAGAGAAGGTTGTAAAGCAGGCCAGGAAAATCACAGGATCAAACTCCCAGTCCTTACAAGACCTTTACTCTTGCAGATGCTATGGCAGGGTTGTGAAACTGATAAAGAACAAGTATCATCCCACACATGGACTGTTCCGCCGCCTGTCTTCAGTGAAATGATACAGAAGCATCAGATGTAAAGCATCAAGATTCAGGAATAGTTTCTTTCGACAAGCAATCAGATTGTTGAAAAACTAACCTTAAAATGTTAATACACACTCAGTTTGCGAGAACACCATGAGTGCAATATGATTATCTTTACTATTGTAGAATTAAATTATTTTGTTTATCTAAATTATGCAATCTGAACTAGATTATTACTTGCACAAGTATGGGAACTGTGAATTATGCTGTGCTGCTATACTATCTTAAAAATGTTGGTGGGTAAATTATCTATGTATGTATTTATATCTGTACTGTCTAGAATTTCTTCCATTATATGCTTCCTTCGCCCTCTTGTGAAAACTGTTTTTCAATGCACATGAGCCTAAAGCTACAAAATTTCATCCAGAGAAACATTGCTTTTGTTGATCCGAATGACAATAAGGTTTACTTTGACTTTGAGTTTCTTGTAAGTATAAAGTAACATAGTTTAGCCTTTACATGAGCATCCTAGCTGACATGATTAGTAAGCTGTTAGCAAGTGTTCCACATTTTGCCCATTTGTTCTTTGTAATGAGAGGTAGTGTTCAACATTTTGGCGATGGAAGTTTATAGTTATAAACCCTACCCTCTTCCCTCAAGCATAGGAAGTGGCTTCCCCTGTCTCTGCCTGCAAAATCTCACCCTCCCCACCCCAGGAAAGGTGAGCTGGACATAACACTTCATTTCCCTTCCTCCCTGCCTGGCTTCTTCAGTGCCAGGGCCGCTAATCGAACCCTGATTGCCTGGTTTACAATAAGAGCTCCTGCCTTCTGTACTTTTTCAGTCATTATTACTGCAGTGCTCCTTTATACTGTGTATTCATTAGTCCTGGGCTACCTGCTTATTTAGTACAGCTCCCATTTTGTTAAAGTGAGTGATTTTTCCCTCCAGTACAACTTTTATGAGTGTGTACCTTGAACTCCCAGTGGGTGTGGCTTGAACCTTTAAAAAAAATGAAGTTATCATCTTACAGTTCTAACAAATACTCATCGACAATAGTCAAATATCAATACAATTGTGTTTGCTATTATGTATGCTTCAGGATAAAATATTCAGATACCTTTTATGTAGCTTAGTTTTGGAATTGTCAATGCAAATAAGAGCAAGCAATATTTGATGCCCAGAAACGCACTAGGAAGTAACTGCAGATACGCCTGGAGGTGCACTCGGCTGTAATGAATTAAGAATGCATCTGATTGCACTCCCAATCTGCTAATAAAACTGTTTTAAATGTAAATTTTCACTTTTGTTACACTTTTACATTTACTTTTTACTTTAAAGCACAGTTAAAGTTATTTTTTTAATCAGAGTATAAAGCAGCTGAGGGCAATATAGATTATTTAGTGGGAAGGATTAACACATTTATTTATTTTTTGACTGTAAAAGTCTGACTGGGTAAAGCCCATTTTCAGCTGAAGCTCAGGGCAAAAAGTTCCAGCAGATAGCTCTTCCATTGTCTTTTTCCAAGACTCCTGGAGTGAAAGCTAAACACATATGCTGAGAGAATGTCTTTGGCATTTTCCAGACTTAAACCCTCCATTTAAACCAAAAAAAGTATGTCATATTCTTGCACTTAATTTCATTTTTGTGATTTTCAGCATTTGCTTATTTCATTGAATTATACAACTTTTTAACCTTTTGTGAGACTAAAGTCACCTGTTTTTTGATTTAAACAGCCTAATCATTTATAAATCAATTGACAGCTCATTCTAGTTAGCCAAAGTGTTTTTCCTATGATTTTGCACCCTTTTATTCACTTTTTTAAGTTTATTTAGTTTCAGTTAAAAGCACTTATACAATGCATTAATTAGTCTCATTGCTATGTGTGCATTTAATAGTTGCTCCATTTTGTTACACTTGAGTGTTTTCCCTTGAGAATGTATTAGATTGCACCCCATACTGCTAATAAAAATGTTTTACCTTCAACTTTCCACTCTTTTGCACTCTTTAATTTATGTTTTACTTTAAAGTACAGTTAAACTTGGTTTTCTAGTCAGTGTAAACTTGCGGAGAGCAGTAGTGATGATTCAGTGGCAAGAATTGATTTGCTGTTGTTTCTAAGGGGGTAAACATTACTGGCATGAGATATAGCTGCTTTCTCTTTTGATTTAGCTTCTCAGCTTAACAGTGGTGGACAGAGCTTCGCACTGTATTTGACAGACCTGGGCACTTTCATTTTCAAATTGTCTCTTAGAAACCTTAATTAAATCCATCTTCAATTTATAACAGTATAAGAAGAGATACATTTTTTGCCTGTCTAAAACCAATCCCATAGTCAGTCTAGAAAATTAATTACCACTAACTGAGTGCTGGTGCTAAAACCAAATCTGGTCTATTGACACTTATACTCCAAATCAAATACCACAACTATTTGTTGCAACACAACACCTAGCAGGACTGTAAAATGGCTCTGTTTTGCACTAGGAGGTGTGCTTTCTTTATGTGCAGACTTAGATTGTATTGTTTTCTACATATATTGCTCCAATAAATCTTCTCTAAACTTCATATGTGCTATTCCCCATTTTGCCATATTGGAAGCTTTGGAACAACGGATTTTCACTTTCCAACTGTCTCCAATTGTCTCTGTAGCCAGCTTGGTTGAAATGTGCTTTCTAATTCAGTGTAGTAATTGCCTCATGTTTCCTGTAACAGCCTGCTACTAAAACAAATTGATGTAGTGTGTAAGAGATGTAGTTATATAATGTTATTGGAGGTAAAGTTCTTACATAAAGCCAGTGCAAATAAACAAATTGTCAGTACCAAAAAACACCATACTAAAGCATCACACACAGCTCAGATCAAACATTCACACCTGCATATGCTGA
Source organism: Protopterus annectens (assembly GCF_019279795.1). Lineage (NCBI taxonomy): Eukaryota > Metazoa > Chordata > Ceratodontiformes > Protopteridae > Protopterus > Protopterus annectens. The sequence continues at coordinate 598,305,883 of NC_056745.1, forward strand.
AGATCCTAAAAGAAACTTACCTAAAACACAAAGGCGTCCTAAATGTAACATAAGAAACAAATACCCTTGGCAACCTCACAAACACACAGCAGAGGCAGCACCCAAAATGAAACATACATTGAAGAGTCACATTTTTAAGCCTAAAGCCCAAAAGGCCAACCTCTACATAATCCAATATCCTAGTTACGTGACTCCATAGTGAGACACACTGATGTGTCGCTCACCTGGCTGTGCAAAGAGGGAGTCATGGTCAGTTGCCTATGAGGTCCAGGATTTACCACATCACACATGCGCACAAGTCCTTGTAGCACAACTACACGTATGACGCAGTCATAGTGCATGTGGGTGCAAATGAATTGAGGTACATCTCCCTGTACTATATGAAGACAGACATGATGGAGCATCTGAAGCAGGTATGAGCCAAGCATTTTCCTGCATTTTACCTTCACTGAGGATGATGCTGCAATACAAAGAAAAGATTATTGACTGTAAGAATTGTCTTAGTTTCTGGTTTAATTTTAAGACAGCCCAATTTATATCAGCCTTGGAGGAGATGGGAAAGAGTCCTAACTACTTTTCCAGAGATGGCCTGCACCAGCCCTCCCCCCCCCCCCCATGGTGTTCATGTATTGGCAATGAGCTTGTCTGTGCCATAGTGTCTTTTCTAGAAAATGTAAGTCTTCAAACACTTTTAGCATAACATAACAAAAAAGAATTTGGATAACATTCAGGTACTCCTGCCCAATGCTAGGAGGTTTAAAAAAACTCCATTCCCTACAGACACATCTTACCATGGATTGCATTAATATATGCAGCTTGACAGAGACTTGATTCAAGACCATTGAGAGCACCCCATCAGTGCAAGGTTTCAACAACTATCACACATTTATGCTCACTGCACTAGATGAAGGCAGCAAAGGTGGCGGTGTCTCTGTATTTGTTAAAAAAAATGACCTCCAGATTCATTAGACAGGATAATGAAATGGAATTACTCCATGTCCAACTTACCATTAATATAACCCCCTTATCTCATTATAACCAACTATAGGACCCTGTCTATATCTGCCTTGGCCCATACCTAGCTAGTATTATGACCCTATACATTCAGCCAAACATCGGGCAGCTGCGGTGGTACAGCAGTTTGTGTTGCCACCTCACAACAAGAGATTCTCCAGTTCAATTCTTGGCTGGGGTGTCTTTGGTGCGGAGTCTGCATGTCCTCCCTGTGGTTGTGTGTGTTTTCCATGGGTGGTCCAGTTTCCTCCCACATCCCAAAGACATGATGTAGGGGGATTGGACACTCTCAATCAGCCCTAGGTGTGAGTGTGTACGTGTGTGTGCCTTCTGTGAAAGGTTGGGCACTGGGCTGGCAACTCGGCACAATACAAATTCCACTGCCAATCATTCTGCGGGCCGTTGTTCTGCTGTGGTGACCACCAACTGAGATGAGGTGAAGGAGATGATGATGACATTCAGCCCAATATCATTCTCCTAGGGGGAATCCAAATATCCCACCATCAACTGTGGGATTTATGCATCCCTTAACATGTATGCAATTAGCTGCATTGATGCATCTGTCCCCCTCTGAAGTAAGTACAATGCCAAATTTAAAAATAACTCCCTATGGAGGAAACTAAATGTAAACCGATTTTACAATAAAAGAAAATATCCCATTACATGTAAAAATAAATGTCACACTCTAGATGCCACAAACCCTCTTGCTAAATTTAATAGGGAACTTCAGACCCTGATTAAATCAACCAATGCTAGAAGATTTAGGATCTTTGCTTTGAAGTGTTTATATAGGTATTTTGTACCCCAATTAGACTCCAAAGAATGTTTCCTCAGGTAGACAGCAAATGTTAGAGCTGTGATGGGGAAGAAAGAGGTACTTGAGAACATATTTTTGGTAGCTGAGATGGCAGACTTTATAGGTTCCCTGCAGACTGATCTGTCAGAGATACTGTGTGAGCAAATTAGTGTAATTAAGGAAATTATTTTTTTCTGAGCCTATGACAGAGAACTGGAATTGCTGAGTCTAATTATGGTGGCTGTCAGAAAAAGCAATTACTAGAAAATGGAAATAAAAGTCTAAACCAACATTACTAGAAGTAGTGAATATAGTAACACAGATAAAACAACTGTAATCAGGATCTTTAGAAAATGGTAGGAGCAAATTACATAAAAAAATAGAAATTGTGAGAATAATACACGTAGAGGACAATGAGGTTGAAAAGAAGGCAGCATTTGAATGAGTTATATAATGTTTGACTGACAATGACTGGGTAGATTATAAGTGATGTATGTTTGCAACTAAAATTATGTCAATTTGGTTTGTGATGCATAATGTTTGCAACTAAAATTGTCAGAATGGTTTGTTTTCATTTATATCAATGTATGTTTGCCTATGTCATCTATGATAATTTAATAAAGATGTTTTTTGTTTAAAAAACAAAATAGCCACCGAGGCAAATGACAATCACAAAGTCTTCCTTAACTGTGTTAGAAACCTCCAAGACTATTCTCATCATTGCACAGAGCTAATATTAAATGATATCACATACTCAGATCTAGAGAATATAGCCAGTCTACTAGTAGATACATTTAGCTCTAACTTCACCCCCTACACATTCCCAAATCGCATACTAGCATCCACACACCAATCCCCGTCAAATATTCCACGGACAAGTCCTCAATGCATTATTCAAGTCCAAGAGCACTGCTTCTATGGGGCCAGATAACCCACCAGAAATTCTACTGGTCAGCCTGGAACAACACCTGTCGATCCTCTGTACAAAGGCTATTCAACAACAGCCTCCAAAAAGGTTTTGTGTCAGATGACTGGAGGACAGCAGCAGTTATCCCCCATACATAATGGTGGAGTGGCAATGGGACCAGGTAATTATAGACCCATAAGTCTAACTAGCCTCTGTGAGGCTATGGAAAGGTTCATTATGGAATTCATACATCAGGACGTAGGCAATCTTCAAACTCTTGACCCAAACCAGTTCAGTTTGGCAAGGGCTGATCTTGTGTACTTAACTTGGTTGACTTCTTTGAGAACATTACTTAGGCAAATGTTTTAGGAAAAATTAGTACACACTGCATATATAGACCAGGGAAAGGCATATGACACTATGAAACACTCAGGTATATGTGATAAAATCACTCAACTAAATGTAAATCCTAATGTTATTAGGATGGGTTGCTCTTCCTCCTCCAGCAATAGTAGTGTACCCCAGAATTCAGACCTCTGGCCTATCCTCTTTGGCATTTACTTCTTGGAGGTCAAAGCTAATGCTATGAATTTGTGGCTGACCAAGTTTGCAGGTGACTGTAAACTTGGTACCATAATAAAATCTCCAGAAGACATGAAGATCCTCCAAGAAGGCCTTTTCCTAAACAAATAGCTGACATCAAAACCATGGCTTAAAATTAAATGCAAAAAATGTATAATAGTGTCACTCGTCAAGCATGACATCGGCTGTGACTATTACATTGACAGCACACCCATGAAAATTGATTCCAGTACTTATGGACATGGGAACCTTTGTAAACAATAAGTTGCCCTTTGATCACCATATATCTACTATTATAAGAATGTCCCTTTCCACTGCACAACATATTATTTAGGGTAGGACATCTAGGTCCAAGGATGTTATCATACCACTGTATATTTCACCTATTAGGCTGATTGGTATGTACCTGTGCAAACACTTGACACCACATGAATGACCACAATGCATTCTCACCAAGAAAAAGAGTATAAATCACAACAGCTTCACTTGCCATGTCCCTCTTCTTGGAATCTTACAGACTACTGAGGGGGCAATCTCTGCCTCATTGTAAAAGCCTCAGCTGACCCCATAATTTTAGACATACTGGAAATCTGCAAGTCCAAGAGAACTTAATCTCTTCTGCATCATCTATAAAGCATGTTAGAGGGATAGATAAATATCACAGAAAATATGAATTTTCTTCCTCTTCACATAAAGCAAAGTACATGTTGTGAAGACTGGTAGAGATGGGTGAAGGCTGCCAGCCTAGCCAGATAGAATTTTATACATAACTCTATCATTTGTAAATATGAATGTGAATCACAGGCTTGTTGTCTTAAATGTAAATAAATACTGTTATGTGTGGAACTGGAAATAAATGTGACAACAGTGCATTCTACTGACCAAAGTAAAGCCTGTGGTGACCCTTTCAAGTAGACAGTGGTGCCGAAAAGTCTAGATGAAGAAATTTGTTCTATTGTTTTAACCAAGAGTTAAATTGCTAGACATAAACATGCAAATATATTTTTATTGCTCTGTTCCTGACCAGCTGCAAGATAACAAAAGGGAGATGTTAAGAATGTAAATGTAGTTAATGTGTCAGCCTGGGAACACCAGGAAAGTGTAAAAGATGATGTAATGTTTATCAGAACTGCAGTTTCAATTTAAACAGTGCGAACTAGAGATTATTAAGCATTTTTGTCTGACTATCCACCTCAGCGCTCTGCCTGTTGCTCTATGTGAGCAATTATTTTAGAAGTGTGTTTTCTTTTAGCAATAGTTAGAAAATTAGAAAGATTAGATTAATTGTTTTTCTGTGATGTCAGAACTGTACTACTGATTTATTTTGTATTTCTGTGTGATCTCTGAACTTTTGACTTGCACTGTATAGTAGAAAGTATTGTTTTGTGGTTTTAATTATTTATTATTAAATATTTTAAAACCTTTTAACTGTGGCTGGTTTGTGCATAGATAAGTTAAGCTCTAGAGTACATTGCATATTTATAGAGTTTAATGTCCAGGCCACTCTAATAGCTTTAGCCCTGGGCTATACTACCAATTGGATATTAATATTGCACAGTAATAATTGGACACCCTTTTAAGGGCCATTGGGTAGCTGATAATATTAGCTGGGTGGTGGCAGTAATTACTACTGTATAGTCTGGGTAAAAGGCGCACAGCTGGAGAACCTGTGCCAGCCTTCCCCAGGACATATGCAGCTCCTAAATACCTTATCCCATGCATGGATCCCCTCAAATTACATATGGTATGAGCTCCATTATTCTTATTAGAGGTAATATATAATTATCAACTATGGGATGGGCAAGGCTAATCTATAACCAATGGGATAGGTTATTTCAGGCACAAAAAGGGAAATTGGCTAGACTTATAATGGCCCACAGGCAGAGCTGGATCATGGTCAAATGGAGCCTTGACAGGATAATGGATCAGGGCCTCCTGGCCCCCCCACTCCCCCATGCCAGCAGCCATTCCAGTGTCCAATTACTTGCTATTTCTCTTTACCATAATCACTGTTCAAACCTATCAACGTGCATACTATTTTCTTCTTTACTTCTACAATGATTACAGATCTTTGTATTTAATTTAAAACTTTTATTTCACATTTTATAGCACAAACATAACTAGATATGTGCTAAACAAAACAAACTTAGCATTAACAGTAAGCTTCTCTGCCCTTGAAACTCACATTCATTGAAATGGCATTGAAACCCATATTCAAAGAAAATGCATCTGGCTAGTGGTGGATTATGTTTACATTTGGGATGTTTTCAAACCATATTCTCCTTGCACACATTTAGGACCATGGACACATGCAGGTAATTTTTTATTCATTTTTCTGACTGCATTAAATTATATTCTTTGTATAATACAACACCACTTGTTAGAGTGTGTTTTAAATTTGTAGTTTTGAACATTTTTCCAGTAAACAATGAAGCAAAACGTATGAACTAATAATTACAAAACTGCCCATTTCAGAACATTTCAAACTTCTCCCATTACACTCCACCAATATCAGTCAATATGAACAATCTCTGTAGAAGTAAAAATCCATCTGAATAATTCCATATTAATGAGATATGTAAATAATGAAGAGTTTGCTATGAGCAAATACATTTATATTTCAATGTTTCATGTACAAATTTAGTGCCTGCTGCCTTTGAAGAATAAATTGCTTATGTTACATTAAAAGATGGTAAACTGCTAGTATTCCAGTAGGGAATGGGTGGCAAACCAACAACAGGTTGATAGTTACAAGGCACTTCATCTAAAGGAAGATACACTCAGGACTGCAGTACCCCACCCCACATTTAATATACAACAAACCATCAGCAATCCATATACATGGTGTGGGAGTAGAACTAACAGAGTTCTGCATCAAAAGCAAGTATAGTACCTATTGTGTTATTAACATTTCTTTAAATATTCCAGCACAGACAGTAAAGACCATTTGTTAAACAAAACAGTTGTACATTGAAAACAGAAGCTCACAATTCCTTGAAAATGTACTGAAGATCACAATTCCTAGAAAATGGACTGAAATTCACAATACCTTGAAAATGCACTGAAGCTAACAGTCTGGTAGTTGATGTACAGAATTCAGGCTTTTAATTCCTGTGACTAAGGTACAGGGTCAGGATATGAACTTGAGCCCAGTTAAATTAACTAACCTGTCACCCTTAACTAGGGTATTTCATGCACACACTTTGCTTTTTAGTTCTCGACTGACCTCATTCATTTGGAAAAATCCATGTTTTATGCTGTTTGTTTGAAAAAAATCATGTAGTCTGCTCTGTTCCAGTTTATGTGCATTTGTCGTACTAAAGATGCACCCATAGACGCTACTTAGGATACACTCTGCATTTTACCCTAAATATGAAATGTAACACATGCAGACTGTGTTCTTAAAGAAGAAATGAAAGTTTGTGGCAGCCCCCAGCCAGTGGGCCCCCTCCTTCACTAGTGAGCCCTAAGCGACTGCTTTGGTCACCTAGTGTTCCATGGGCAACGATTTGCACTTACCTATGAACCTATGGACATAAGAAAGAGTGATGAGAATCTTACTTGGATTAGATGAAGAGTTAAATTTGTGAAATCATAGCCTCAGTGCTAAGAAAACTAAGGTGATACACCTGCATAACTGAAATTCAGGGAAGGTTGCATAATGAAAATATAGATATTGATAATAGCAATAATAGAAAGGAATTTTATCTTTATTATAACACTAGATGTTCTACAAATAGATAGACAATCTGAAGAATGCAGTGGTAAATTGTGGTAATATTGTTCTGGAACTCATAGGGAGATGCAGAAACATTAGAAACCTTTATGTAGTATAGTTCTCATGAATCCATATCAGAAAAAATATTTGTAGCATGTTGACTACATGCAGCATAGCAAACTGTGGTGTAGGATCCAATGGTGTATAAGTCAAAATATCCTAAATATGATCCTGATAAAGAGAGACTAAAGAAACAATGCATATACCAAGAGTAAAGAGTGGGGGCACAGGCTAAAACTGTTTAGATACATCAAAATAATTAGCAAAATCCAAAATGTTTAGGTAAATTAAATGTGCAGGCATATGAAATGAGGTTACATAAGTTAAAGTCCATTATAAACAGGTCATCTTTCCTCAAAGACTGTGACAAATTCAATGGATAATTTTCTTGAAAAAGTTCAAGAATCATAATTTGTGGGCATTACAGAAAGACATGAAAAAATGTGGAACAATTCTTCTACAGTACTGTGCTGATGAATTACTAAATCCATTTCGGCAAGAAAGCTTGCAGAAAGATTAGAATGTTTGTTCAGCATGATTCGCCACACTAAACAAAACCTCAAAATATTTAACTTACACATTTCTACAAAGTTACAAAAGGATATATTTAAAGAGTAGGCATAACGAACATTGAATTTAGATGCACTTTACCACAAGCACTACTCCTGTTTGTTACATAACTTTGTTGCTTTTATTTGTCTCTCCCTTGAAAGTTTTACTCCTTATAATATATAAAAATGGTTAGTGGATTTGCAGGGGGCATTGAACATTGATGTAAGGGCAGGAAGAATTTGCTTTATAAAAGTACTAAATGCAATACTGGTGTTAGTAACATAAACTCAGTGCTAAAATATAATGCTATCTTTGTGGCTTACTGCACATTATAAGGCACAAAAATGGCTAAGAGATGAAAAGCAAGTATCTAGTCCAGGAATGTGTGTACTGGGGTCCAGAAGCAGTATTGTCATTAGTAAGTTAAACTTAATGGTCAGAGATAGTGGCTTCTTTGTGTTCCCCAGTACCTTATAATTTACAAAGATGGCTACAAATTCTGTGTGGCTACCCAACATTGATGTGGGCATGGAGAACAACCATTTTATAAATATTGTAGAAGCATTGCTGCTGTTAGTAACATAAATATAATACTCAGAGTTATAATATGTTCATGGTTTCCTGCAATCAGTATTGCTATGGGGTGGGAATGATCTCTTTAGAAACACTGTTGCTGATACATATATAGCTTTGATGCTCATAGCTGAAGATGTCTTTACAGTTTCCTGTCCTTGTAATACAGAAAGGCTACCAGATTCACAACTGGTTCTAATGTTACTGTGGTGGTGACTGCTCTGGTTATTTTAAAAACATTCTGGCTATTCTACATATGCTAGAAAATACTGTAAGTGACATTATTTTTATCAAGATGTCCCATATTACAATAACACACTATAAACAAGTGCCATGTTTAAAAATTAAAACAAGAAGTGAACAGATAAAATAGGTTAGCACCATTTCAGTTTTGTTTATGATTTATGAAAAGAAGTCTGCCTTTTGTCATAGTCAGATCACCCTCATTTAGACATATTTAGCTTGTTTAATAAAGTTATTGTAAATGACATATCTTTCTTTTGCCATTCTTTACTACTCTATGTATATCACTTGTTCAGTGAATGAAAATACATTTGTAGATGATTTTTTTTTCTGTATGCATTTTTAAAAATATCTCCATCTCCCTGAAGCAAAGTTTTGCCATAAGAATTGCTGTATACTATATGTAACACATAATTACATCCCTCACCTCTCTCTCTCTCTCTCTTTCTCGCTCCCCTTTTGTTAGAGACATCAGTGCTTTAGTCAAGATCCTACTACAACCCATGAATCCTGTTTCCCTTTTACATGCCACTTGGCCTTTCAGACTCATTATTCATAAGTGGTGACTATATTAACATCTAGTCTTGTTGCTTCCCTTTAAAACAAAGGTAAAATGCTAAGTTCCTTCACTGATATGCAATATGTTGCTGCACAGACATGTTCAGGAGTTGCATTTGTTAATCATCAGAAGCTACTTTAAATGACACTAATGTTGAGGTATGTTTCCTTCCTATACATAATTATTCCTTTATAATTCTGTTAGTTTATTTTCATAAATATGACTAATGTACCAGTTAAGTTAGCATTATGAAAACATTCCAGAAAATTGTACATGCAGGAAAATCTCTTACAGATTTGTGACTGAATTTTAATTGGTGTCAAGAGTGCACTGTATGTTTCCAAAGCAACCTTTGCGTCACAGCTTTAGGATATAGTACACATTGAAATGCAAGAACCTTTCCATGTTCAGACAGTCCTTACATTTTATTCACAGATCAAAAGTGGTTTATTAAGGCTGCTGTGTTAAAGAAATATAACTAATTCAGTGAGTCACAAATGTCACATTTGTGCTATTTACACAAGCAGTTAATAAAAAATAAATGATATTACTTAAGTCACTGAAGTCGTTTTAAAGGATGACTGTTTCTAAAAATGACATACATAGGGTTATAAGGAAGCATCCTGATGATTCTGGCTTGCCATATCATTCCCATTAAATGTCCAGTCTGGGGAATAACTGTAATACTTTTTGTCAGTGCAGATTATGTTTAAACTCCCTGAAGACTTATGATTCTAGCATCCATCTGCAACTGTTTGCCCATTGTAGTGCTTAATAAAGATTGCTTGCATTTGAAACAAAAATGTAAAACTTTGGGGAGCATTTCTGCAGTGTTAAGCTTTTGGTAACAGACTGATTATAAAACCACTAGGGATAAAAAGTCAAAACAAATCATTTTTGACAGCTGTAGCTTATATATTTTCTGTTGCATAAATCCAGTGAGAACTATTTTGTCTTAAATTAGTAGGTAAAATTGTCAGTTGTGGTTACCAGATATCAGATTATAGAAGCAAAATTCACATAAAACAGTTACAGTTTTCTTTTTTCAAGCAATAAAATGTAGGAAGGTATTGACTGTGAAAACACAGTAACCAGTATTTTATACAATGACATTATTACCTCAGTTGAATTTATTACTTTAAATCTTTTTTCTTCCGCAATGTAATAACAATGATAAATCTTTACTAAGAATGAAACATATTCTGTTAAAATATTCATTACATTGGCAAACAGTACTCTGTATTTGTTATCAGTGATGAAAAATGCATGTGCCTTTCCAACATATATTTTACATACATCTGACTCCTTTTTGCAGGATCATAAGACATTTTCTATAAATGGTTTTATAACAGTTTATTGATCATTCACTGCCTTTTGCTGAATCATATATTAGTTTGGGTAGAATGGAACATGGATAGGAACACTTCCATCCGTCATTGCTCATCTTCTAGGAGGTGCCATCATATGTGTCAGTAATGAGGATATTTTTAGGATTAAAATGAATAGCAGTGAAATGCATTATAAAAAGACCATTGATTTTTAAGCCACTCAAATCAGTATTGCAAAAGAGATGCATACTGGAGCCTTTGATTGGATGCTGATTCATTGCTAGGCAACACTCAACTGCTATAATCTGGAAACAAGAAAAAAGGCTGCCAAAAGCAAATGTTATTCTTCACTTTCATGCTTTAGGGTAAAAGGGTCCATTTTAAAATGTTTTAATGGTCTAGATTATTTTGTGGCATTGAATTACCCTTAATATTTCCTACTCTAAGAAAAAGAGTAAATCAATTGTCTAAGCATATTTGTGTCATTATTGTTTACAAAGACTTGAGAAAGCACTGCTTTGAATGTCCTCTGCAAATTAAGTATAAATTATATAGTAACTGTTGCCCTTCTGCACATATGAAATATCAGGGAAGGTTGTCTGCATCTTGCATACTTTGCATTTAGAATAGACTTTATTTTGTATGTGTCTCAGAGCCCCATATTAAGGCTACATACCATCATGGTACAATAGCCAACATTATCTGTTGTGGAGTAGGATAGAGTTGTGGCAGATCTGATGGCTATACAATTCAAGTTTGCAAGTATCCAAAGAAAACAGCTACTTCCAGGCACCAGTGTAACTACCAACCACGAAACAAAAAACTCTGGAAAAGCACTGAGGCTCAGTCCAAAGTTTAGTTTTTAGCATAATTAAACCTTTAATAATCGCTATTCATCACAAAGACTTAATCAGTCAGTCCAAAGTTCAGTTTTTAGCATAGTTAAACCTTTAATAGTTGCTATTCATCACAAAGACTTCATCAGAAAAAAAATTCTGATGAAGTTTTCGTGATGAATAGCGACTATTAAAGTGTTAACTATGCTAAAAACTGAACTTTGGACTGTGCCTAGGTGCTTTTCCTGTGTTTTTCTGTTTTAAAGTTGAGAAATATAATGCAACAAGCACATACATACATAAAGCAGCATTTATCAAGGCTATGGATGCTGGGACAAAAAACACATTTCAAATGGCGTTTACTGATATTTAGTACACTTTGCTTTAGTGGGCTGTGTGACTGCATTGATATCCCTTAGAACATTATCAGTTATGTTTGAATTTACTCCAAGCTATTTACAGTGTAATTAAAACATTCTGCAAGCTATTAATTGTTTGCAGTGGTGCTCCAGATTCCTTTTCCTTCTGGAGAACAATATGGGCACAGTGACTAGCTAGTGGGGCAAGAGAAGACCAAAAAAAAAAAAAAAGATGTAGAATATGTGTAAAAGCTACATAACTGCCATCTATTTCTGTACAACATGTCTTTTTCACAGCAATGTAGTTCTGTAACCAAATTAAATATTACTGAAACTTTCTCAGAATAATTTGTCATGACCCTGAGCTACTACAAAACGCACTTAGGAATTCTAGGTATAATCAGTCATACATCCTGTCTTACTAGACTAACCATCAAATCTTTCAGAACCTTACATTTGGCTTTTATTGCTCTAGATTTGTACATGCAATTAACCTCCATTCTTATTTTCTTTTTTTTTAAATTCTTTTTATTTTATTATCATATAGACAAACAATACAAACCACAGAGGAAATCTGTACAAACATCTGCAAAAACTATAAACAACTATACATTGCCCAAATCAAAAACAATATATACAACAGATAAGGAACTAAAAAATAAAAAAATAAAAGAGAAGCGTTTCAGGTTAAAATACAATCAAAGAATACATTCCAAAAATTTTCAGAATAGAACTTGTGATTTCCTTTATAGAAGAGATATTTTTGTGCCTTAATATGCCTAATTACCAATTCCTTTAGACCTTCCCATGTTAGTGCAGCTTGGCACTTCCAATGCAAAGAGATATAATATTTGATAAACATGACAATTGAAATCACCACCTTGAGCTGAGCTTTAGGAATATTATCAGGAGGGATATGTAGTAAAGCAAATTGCCAAGAAAGTGTTTATTTCTTGTAACCCATTTTCTCCAAAATAACTTTAAGGGTGCACCACAGTCTGTACACACATTTACAACTCCAGAAAATGTGATATATATCGGCTACTTGATACTTACAGAATGGACATAGAGACGATGAATTGGGGTGAATTTTATTAATAATTGCAGGTGTTAAATACGCATTGTTGGTGATCATGAGTTGCGTATAGAATAGTTTTTTAAAAGGGATAAAATTAATACTTGGTTTGAAAGCCTCTTTCATTTGTGTGGGAGTTATATTCGGGTCCTTGTCCGACCAGAATTTAGAAAATACTGGCAAATTGTTAGATCTAATAGAGATCAGGAACTTGTAAACATTAGAAGTCATTTTCTTTTTTAGCAGAAGAAGTTTCCAAATAACCTTGGCAATTTCGATATTTTCCCTGGATAGCTCTGGATGATCATAATATGGATTCAATAATTCAGCGATCTGTCTAGTTATTAAAGTATATTTTTTAGATAGATTAAAGGTTTGCCTAATCTCAGATATCTTCAGATGTTTAACTAAAAGGAAGCCTGCCATGCACTTACCCTTAATAAGGGGGAAATTTTCCAAATTTATCATGTTACCACTCAGAGTTAAATTAGGGTTTCGATGTAATGGTTGGAGGGAAATGAACGCATGCAAAAGTTTTAGAGAAGATAATAGTTTATGAAATCTGATAACATTATATTTGAGACCGTAGGTGATTTTATATTTGTCTAGACTGACTTTGTTTAAGAAAGGTAAGGCAGATGGATTAAATTTAAGGGATCTAATATAATTGACGTAAAGTAATACCCAGTTAGGGTGCCAGGCATCTGAGGTATTAGTATAATTTGCTATCTTAATAATTCTACTACTTTGAATAATATCATAGTATAGTTTGAAGTCAGGAAGAGAAATGCCACCCAATTCCTTCGGGTAAATAAGTTTAGAATACGATATTCTCACCGATTTTGGAGACCAAATAAACTTAGAGAAGGTTGAGTGTAATTTATTGAAAAAGTATAAAGGGGTGATCGCGTTAGTCGAGTTGAAAATATACAAGAACCTGGAGAGAATATTCATTTTAATAATAGTTGATCATGCCAGAAAGGGTAGCTTAAGTTGAGTCCATCTCTTTAAATCCCATTGCACCTCCTTCCATAGAGAAGAGATGTTCTTCTGATAAGAAATGGATTGATCTGTTGAGAAAGTGACCCCCAGATAGCGAAGTTTTGGATTAACAGGAATAACTTCAGAAGAAAAATTTAGGGGGTATGGTGATGTGATATTAACCGGAAAAATTTGAGATTTGTTTTTGTTGCCCTTGTAGTTGGCAAATTTAGAGAAGATATTAATGGATTTCATGATTTTCTCTAAGTCTGAGTTTGGTAAAGAGAGGTAAATATTTAGATCATCAGCAAACGCCAAAAGGGGGATAGTAGTTCTAAATAGCTTGGGGATGAGCTGATGTGTTTTTTGTTTAATAAGAAGGAAGAGAGGTTCTATATATAGATTAAATAACAAAGGAGAGAGAGGGCAACCTTGTCTCATTCCATTGATTATGTTAATCCTCTCAGATAAAACATTATTAATATGTAGTATTGTATAGGCTTTGTGGTAAATGGTCTCAATAAATTTTGTGAACAAGGTAGGAATGTTAAATAGGAGTAGAATAGTGAGTAAAAATTTCATACTCATTCTATCGAAGGCCTTAGAAGCATCTATTGCTAGAGTGTACAGGGGGTACCTAGCTAAAGACGAGAGAGTTATCATAGCTTCTAAAGCTAGAGTATGGTCCGAGGTCTGTCTATTTCTAATGAAGCCCGATTGTTCTTTGGAGACTATATTAGGTAGCAGTACTTTAAGTCTTTTGGCAAAAATTTGGGCCAAGATCTTTAAGTCCACATTAATAATGGAGATGGGCCTAAAATTTTCCAGTTTGGTAGAGCCTGATTTACCTTTAGGGATAAGAATAGTCTTAGATGCATTAAAATGGGGATCTCTAATACCCTGGTGGAGAATATGATTATAAATCAAATATAAAGCCTGTGAGATCTTGTTGGGATATAATTTGTAGAATTCTGCTGTGAACCCATCAGGGCCAGGGGCCTTATTCAATTTTAAATTATTGGTCACATCCAGGACTTCCTGAGAAGTAATTTCTTTATCTAACAAGTGAAATTGATCCATATTTAGTTTTGGGAAAGATAATTCTTTAAGGGTATCATGTAACACATATAAATCGATAGGGTCACTAGGAGAGCTATAAAGTTCAGTGTATATTTTTTGAAAAATTTTTATAATATCCTGTGTATCGTGGTAGAGTTTGTCTTGATAAGAAATTTGAGAGATATTGTGTGATGCTTAATCTGATTAATTAGTCTGGCTAAGAACCTAGACGGGCATTGAGCCCAATCGGAATATTTGGCCAGCATTTTGGTTTCATGAACTGATAGATTATCTGCCTGTAGAGATAAATAATCTTTCTGCAATGTAACTAACCGAGATTCTACTTCGCTATCATATTTGGTCTGCAGTTTGTTCTCCCATTCTGATATCTTCTTGCTCAGTTCAGACTCCCTTTTAAGATATAGTTTCTTGAAGTAAGAGGCTTTATTTATCAGAATGCCCCTAATTACTGCCTTTGTGGAGGCCCATAATATATCTATAGGAATATCCTGCTCTTTTGATTCTTGTATAAACTGGTTTAAGTTATCTTCTATAATCAAAGCTATTCCTTCTTTTTGAAGAAGATTAGGATTAAGTCTCCACCACAATGGACTATTTCTACTGTTACACCTCTGATTGTAATCTAGGGAGAGGGATAACTTTGAGTGGTCAGATAAATTTCTGTTATCAATATGTAGTTCTATTTGGTAGTTAGCCAGGACCGAAGAAAGAAGAAAAAAATCAATTCTGGACCAACTCTTATGACAATTGGAGAAAAAAGTGAAGTTAACTTTATTAGTGGGGTTTCTGTGTGTTATAAATGGGTCAAACAAATTGAAATCTTCCTTGAGTTCAGCTAATACTGACACAGCTAATTTATTATAATTTGTATTACCATTCAACCTATCTGTAGTGGGGTTCTGAACAGAGTTCCAATCTCCTCCTATAATAAAATAATGGTTGGGGAAGGAGGAGAGAATGTTGTAAATAATCATATAGAAATTTTGTTGGTTAGCACAAGGAGAGTAGATATTCAAGATTACAATGGGCTTATCAATGTGGGATAGCTTGGTACTAAATAAACACCATCTGCCATCCTTATCAGATTCAAATTTAATAATATCAAAAGGGATTTTTTTCTTTATTATTATGGCAACCTCTGCACTATTCGACTTAACTCCGGAGTCAATGATTGTTCTCACCCACGGCCTCCTTTTTTCGTGCTCCCATTGACGGCTGAGCAAATGTGTTTCCTGAACTAAAATTATATCAGCTTTTGTCTTAAAGCACATGTGCATGAAGAGCCTCCTCTTTTTGATCAACTGTAAACCCTTAATATTCCAAGAATCACATATAATCATTCAGCTACCTATTCAGTGGGGGATAACATGTGTGATATGGAAGTATAAAAAGGAAAAAAAAGACATGGAAAATATATCGCATAACCTGAAACGTATAAACTTCTATTAGTAGAATATGGGAAATAAACGCTATAAAACAAGACCCTTCCTGCTTAACAACCGAGCATAAACCCCCCTCCAAAGGCCCAGAAGGGAAAGGGATTCTTGGGAACTTTGATTTAGAAAACCTAACATAAGGGTAAGTCAAAGAACCCCCCCTCTCCTGAGGAAAGTATGGACCCCCAAAAATCCCCTAATTACCCTTAGGTCTAGACCGCTTATCCTCCCCATCAGGGTTAGGATTTCGAACCCAGCTCAGCATTTAAGAATTTGAAATGTGAAACAAATAATGCATAAACCATTCAACAATAACAATTGCATAATGAAAATGACACATGTTAGTAGGACAAAATACTATTCCTCATGAAGGCAATGAGAACAATCAACTATGAGAGAAATATGAGAGTAGAACTATAGTCTATCCCAAATGTCTAAGACTGCAAAGGATCAATTAAAAATTTGTATGAAACAGAAACCTCATAGAGTGTCATGACAAGAGACATACCTTAAGCTTATAGCCTCAAAAATTTCCCATTAGTATAAAAAGGGACCATATATGCTCTGAGAGACTAACCTTGGGTCAGTTTGAGGCTAATCTAATCAATATATTCAGTGTTTGACAAACATAATGGAAATAAACCCCTAATAAATATAGAGGAAAACCATCAACCGGTTATGTGTAGAAATAAAAATAATCAATAGCACTGAAGAAATAGGGTGCTTGAGGAATAAACTGAAATTTACTGTAAAGCTTGGTTCCATACTAGGTGATTTAGCCTGAAAGAGCAACAACAATGATAATGATTAATAGCTGGAGAAGATGCCCCACCAAAAAGACCCGCCATATATGGACCAAGCATCTAGTGACTCCCAGCTATAAGGTACACAGTGATAAGACATAGATGAGTGAGCATTCCTATAGAACATATAATACACCAAGGCTGTATCCTTACCAAAACCAGTCATCCACTAATACTTGTATAACTATTCCCAGCACGCTAACAAACATGAAATTATAGGAATGCACTGATTTTAGCAACCAAATATATAGGAACACTGTAAACCCCAAACTTAATGAAGGCCTCCTCACCGAGTTATCAGCATTGCAGCTACTACAAAAAATAAATCCATTACTATCAGATGCTAGACCAAAGTTGAAACACAACAATATTATCAGGAAGCTATTATACTGAAATCTTATTTCATTAGATGAGAGTAAAATTTGCAGAATGATATTCACAACACTTCTATATCATATAAACTATAAGAAGACACTTAGGGCTTTAAGTACTTAAAAAAATGCCTGATCAATACCTTCCACAATGTAATTAAACTAGTAGGAAACCCAGGAATAGATTATACAAGGTATCAAAAAGAAGAAAAACAGGTCTCAATAATACAATTTAAGAATTAGGAAACATTTCCTTCATGTTGTACACTATTAAAATGAACCAACACTATACAATTTTAACAGAACATGAAAACTTCCAATACCAAGTCCAATAAACATGAACGTCCCAAACAGCAACCAGGAAAAACGCGATCCATATCTTCCAAACCTTGCACAGCCAAATCCAACAGTAATCCAAGCTCCCAATGACCATTTGAGACCATTTAATAAAGACAAAAAAAGCAAAACAGCCTTGACAGTCTGCGTGCAGCTTACTTTCGAAATTATTTAAAAGGGCAATCCCAACTATATGAACAGTTTACTATTTAACTGTTTTCTGAGCGGAATCATCGCTTTAAGAGATGGAAAAAAAAGAAAAAACTGCACAAACAATCGCAGAAGACGGGCGTCATGATGTGACGTGTTTAGAGGCGATGACGAGCGCTAGCCTGATGGGAAATGAAGTTCTCTGTGGTCCTTCCTCCACGCTGAAGCAGGCCTTCATCCTGGGAGTACAAAAAGACATGTTCTCGTCGTCGGGAGCGCTAAAACACGGATCAGAGCACTACCATGCTATGGGAACACACCAGAAATCATTCAGGACACAAAGGTAAGTTTAGAATAACTTATACCAGATCAGGACATACCTTAAATACGTTAGAGAACACTTCTTTGGCTTCTTTGCTGTTTTTTGCTTCGTATTTTGAATCTTGGAAATTAAATATTAATGTATTTGGGAATTTCATCTGGAATCTGATGCTTTTTTTGATGAGGTACCCACAGTAAGGTGATAATTTTCTTCTTTCCAGCTTGATAGGGGCTGGCAAATCCAGAGAAAAAGTAATTTTAGATTCTTTCCAAGTGATAGATTTCTTAGATCTGGCTGAAAGTAAGATTGCGACAGCATGCTGGTAGTTTAAAATCTTCACATAAACATTCCTGGGATACTTGTTTATTGTGTTGTCTGCAACTTGTCTAAGGGCTCTGTGAGCTCTTTCTATTGATATTTGAGCAGTTAGAGCTGGATTTTCCAGTAGAAGGGATACAATTTCAGTGATGCTTTCTGGCAGAGATCTGTGGGGGATATATTCCGGTATTCCTCTTATGATGATGTTATTGCGTCTTGATCTTGCCTCAAGATCTAATATTTTGTCCTGTAAATCCTGAATAATAGAGCAATTGGAGTCAAAACCTTTTTGTAATTGGTCGATTTTTAGTTCATTGTTTGAGACCTTTAACTCAGTATCCGAAATTCTGGTTAATCTGTCCAGAGAGTCTCCGAAGGATTTAAATTGTATGGAGAAACTTTGAATATCCTCTTGGATAGGCTGTAGAGCTATTTTTAACTCTTCCATGTTATTAGGGTCGTTTTTATTTTTAGAAGAAGCAGAGTTCACTGATGGTTTAGACATGTCTTGTGGATGCTGTTGCTGTTTGCCCGTCCTGGCCCTTTTAGTATTAACTTCTTTTTCAGGAGAAGAGATTGCAGAAAACTTCGCTTTTGTAGTTTGTAAGTCCATCAAATCTGATATATGAGACATACCAAGAGTATTTAGTTTTTTCCAAGTAAACCAAGTACTTAAAAGCTGAAATATTTGTTACAGGTGGAATTAGTAGCACAGAGACAAACTGAACACCAGAAGCACATGTATGAGAAACAGCAGGAGGCCCGAACTAATCCAGGGTAATCTTCTATTTTTATACAAACAGAAGAGGCAATCCAAGTAAAATACTAAGATAGAATGTTAACCTCCAATCAAAGGTATGATTTTTTTTACGGAATAGAGTTGTTTTCTTCACAAAATACTGGATTAAAGATGCTAAGGTTATGCAGAGCTGAGTTCCTACCCTGTTTACAGGACGGTAGCCATCTTGAACTCCTCCATTCTTATTTTCTAAACTACTTCTACACTACACAATCAGGTCACCAATACCAATAATAAATTCTGCCATTTCCACCACAACCAGACAAAGGCAAACTACAGGTGCAGTATTTCCTTATGTAAAAAGAGTCATTGAAATGTTCAGTCACTTACTTCTCTTAAACCAACTTTACTTATTTGGCATCCTCTTGACAGCCTGTCACAAGATAACAAATTATCTAAACAGAAGAACCTTTACAGTCAAGATTCAGAAGGAAACCTCTACAGATGTACACCACTAGCAGGAGTTCCTGAAGGCTATGGCCTTGGACGCTTTCTTTTCCTACAAAATATTAACTTCATTTACACATTGCAGTCACTTCTTATCATTATTTTATATTCGTGGTCATCTTCAGAAATGGACCATCACTTTCCAGCATTTGCTTCATTTATATCTCTTAATCTTCCACCACATACTGCAGCAAAATAAATTAGGAAGCGCAGCTGATATAAAAAATACATGTGTTCCATAGAGACATAATGCTAGAAGATATAACTGTGGCTGTTATCCAAGCTCAGATGTCACATCTTAACTTCTCCCACAGTTTGGTGCTGCAATGCATAAAGAGACAAGATAAAGGCAGTCCTGTATTTCCATTTGACAGATATATCATGGCATTGGCATTTATACAGTCATCAACAAACATATGCATGCTATTCTCAACAGGCTTCTGCCTTATATAGATTTATTTTGCTTACTTACTTACCTGGTGCTTGTTAACCTACAGGTAGATCAGTCCAAACAGACAATTTATAAGGTATGATTTGAGCCACAAGGCAAATACAGCTACACCAGTTAAAGCAATTAATATAATGTGCAAATAAATAACTATTATAAATGTACAGTTAATACACACCACATACAAAGAAATAAAAGGGAAGAAATTAGCTAATGGACTTCATATTCAATGCACAGTAGTTCAAAGTGTGCACTGCTAAATCCCTAATACCAAAATACCAACCACAGAAAGACCAAAGTAAGAAAAAGAAATGTCAAGAGGCTGGAAGTATATATGCCTGAAGCATAAAATAGTGAATATGTCAGTAGGTAAAACATACTGAAACACCAAATGTCAACAACTTAAACTGCTGTAAAATGTAACACAACTCTTTCAACATACAAATGACATTCTATCTTGAATTTCACCTTAACTTCAAATGACATTATCTCTATACTGCTTCAAGACATGATTATAAAATTTCTCAAATAGGACCCCTTGATAATTCTACTTTCATTTTGTTTTCACAACTTAATAACTTTGTCAGAAAATAGACAAGCTCCGGGATTCTTGGGATTAAATAAAGTCCATGAAGGTTACATGCATAGCCTACAGAGAGTGTATTCATGTATGATATATTGCGCATTTCGCTGCATCGTGTAATCTTGTACTATGAGTATTAATGAAGTACAGCACATGTAGGGAAGGTTTCGTGGCTTGCTCCAGTGTTACCGCCCATGAAATCTATATAGTGAATGTTGATCATTCCAGGGCAAAGGGCAAGCATGATTCTTCTGAAAGATATGAAGTATGGAACACAAATGTATATGTCATGATATATTGACTGCAATCCTCAGTGATTTCACAATAAACCACCCATTTTACAAAGAAAAGGCCAAATATATGATGCAAATATCTGGACATTCTGCAAAATTGTGGACAGTCTGGCTATTCTGTTTTAATTATTTATTTATTTTTGCCAGCATTTGCTTGATGCGCCACTTGGCATAAACATGTTTAGCTATGCTCATTTGGCTTGTGCATAGTGCAGCTGTGCACAAACTGGAGAAATGGACAACCCAGGTTGTAGACAGGACTCAGACAGCCACACATATGAACTGGATGCATTCAATTAATAATAATGTGCATTGTGCAACCATGGTAAGCAGTGTTGCACTACAGTTAACAGCGAGAACCTTACAATAACTACTAAAATAGCAGATATCCATCTCACTAATCTTGTGACAGTAGGCTTTTAGTGTAGGGGTGGAGTGCAGAGGGTACGGGGTTCTAGTACAGGGTGTGTACGTTTTGTTTTACTGTTGTGAAATTGCAGATTATAGCAATAAAGTGCAAGACACACAACTGTTTTTCAATCTTCTTCTTGTAATAGCTGCAGGTGTAGGAGATCCATATATATAGTAAAACTGACTAGCCACTTATAGAAGTGCCTGCATAACTAATAAGATAGAATTGTATTATTCACCACTGTTGCACATCGCTTGCTATTGCACAAACATGGTGCACAGCAGTGCAGACCATCACCTACCATGTTTGTGTGATCGTAAGCAATTCTCAACATTTTCAAATGCTGCAAATAAAAAATAAGTGCACTCTCAGTAAGTGTGAGACATGGAATAGGCAGGGGACAGCACCATATAAACTGCAATTGGCAGGAAATGATCACTAGACATTGAGATTGAACTATTGCAGGTATGTCTGGAGTTGTTGGAGAGGGTGTGAGCATTTGGGCACAATACTGGGATATCCAGGAGTCCAAGATTTTTATTGGACTCCTAGTTAGACAACATGGGCCTAAATTGCTGCAAGAGGAATATTCTGGCTCAGTGTATAAATCTGAAGCTTGGCATAGTGTTCCCAGGGCTTTAAACAGTGTGACAGGTATCCCCCACACAGGTGGACAATGCAGACATAATTTTGATGACCTCTAGAGGAGTAGGAAGTGAGATACCCTCAAGGATTGGGGAATGTTGGGCAGGGGGCACCCCCACAGATATGTAATTATCAATTTCAGTGAGTAATTGTAAGAGTTAAAAGCTGAATATAGTCAAGACTGGTATTCATATTGGTGTTCTGTTCTGTTTTTTCCACAGCTGCTGAGGAGAGAGTCTCGAATGTTCCATCCCATGCCACCCGTCTAGTAAGGATGCGAGAAGCATATACTATATATGCATTAACGTTAGAGACGGCTTGCACCTGTCACCCTTAGGCTTTCAAATACTGGCCAAGGCTCTTGCCACCCCCATAGTGTCTTTTTTAGGCAAGGCTCAAAAGACAAACCCACCAGCATAAACAGCACAAGTAACAAAAAACTGAGGGTAATGCTACTCAATGCTAGAAGTCTAAACCTCAAAATGCACGCACTTGAGGCACTCCTCAGTATGGGGAAAATCGATATATGTGCAATAACAGAAACCTGGTTTAAAGCTCTAGAGAGCACCCCAGCACTACCAGGCTACAACTCATACTATACATTTCGGCCACAGAACCTGGACCAAAATACAAAAGGCGGGGGCATATCCATATTCATCAAGGATACCCACACCTCCAGGTTAGTGGCACAGCACGATGCTTCAGAGATCATCCACATGCAACTAACAATGGGTATAACTGCAATTCAAATTGTAGCTTGCTACAGATCACCCACCATGTCCCAGGACTCCCATTCCACATTTCTGGAAACACTGGGAAATATAAAGATCCTACCAAACACCCTAATATTGGGTGATTTCAATTACCCAAACATTAATTTGGAGAACTACTCAAGTACTAACTCCCTTGCCCAACATTAACTAGAATTTATAAACTCAAACATCCTGGATCAACTGGTCAACTCTCCCACCAGAGATGACAACATATTGGACCTGGTCATCACCAACATGGGCGACCAGTGCTCCACACCAGGGGTCAATCCCGCACTGGTTAGATCTGACCATAAACAAATCACTTTGTATATCCACATTCCGCCCCCACCCCCGAACAAGGAAACCACTGTGAAAAACTTTTCAAAAGCAAACTTCATGTTACTTAAGACCAAGGTGGAAAGCTTCAAAGTCCCCATGCTAAAGGATAACATTGTCCAAGCTGCAAAATCCTTTACTAATGCATTTTACAGACACCTAGAAGAATGCATGGATTGTGCTATCCCAAGCAAAACCAAGACTCACTCCTCCAAGAAAAGGAAACCAGTCTGGTGGACTCCTGCCATAAACAAGTTACATAATAGAAGGAGGAAGCTAGTACAGAAAAGAGTAAAATCCCAAGAAGGGAAGACATCCCTGATCAGTATTAGTAGAAAACATTATCCCTCATAAAATCATCCAAGGTGAGTTTCGAAAGAAAAATTGCCAAGGACTCCAAAGATAACCACAAGGCATTCTTTAGCTATGTCAAGAATCTAAGTGGCAATGCTCAGATCTGCTCAGAGTTAGTGCAGAATGGTACAAAATACACTGAACTGACCAATATTTCCAACATCCTGGCAGACAGGTTCAGCGCAAACTTCACTCCACCCTCTCACCCCCAAAAGGGCCCATAACCATACCAGAAGAATGTAGAGCTCCTGAAATCACAGGCACTCAGGTTAAAACAGCCCTCTCCAAAGCCAAAAACACAGCATCAATGGGACTGGACAGTGTCCCAGGCTGTGTCCTACATGAGCTCAAAGACTAACTAACCCCTCATCTAAACACACTGTTTAAACTCAGCCTCTCCACAAGTTACGTACCCATAGAGTGGTGCACAGCAATGGTTATTCCACTTCACAAAGGTGGAGCCACAACAGACCCTGAGAACTATCACCCTATAAGCCTGACTAGCTTGGTCTGCAAGGCGATGAAGCGCATCATCACAGAACTCATTAGAAGAGACATTGGGAACCTCCAAACACTGGACCCTACCCAGTTCAGCTTTGTTAAGGGCAGATCATGCCTCCTAAACCTGGTGGACTTCTTTGAGACAGTTACCAAGGCTATAGATGAGGGAAAGATGGTACACACAGCATACCTAGACCTTGCAAAGGCCTTTGACACCATTCCCCATTATGTTATTATAGACAAGCTCACCAGCCTGAACATAAACCCCTATGTCACAAGATGGGTTGCCAACTGGTTCATGGACAGAACCCACATGGTAAGAGTTGAGGGAGCTAGGTCTGACTCTAAACCAGTTACAAGTGACGTTCCCCAGGGCTCAGTCCTAGGACCCCTCCTGTTCAGCATATACTTCTCAGAGGTACAGGCAAGCACAGGAGGACTATGGCTGACCAAGTTTACAGACGACTGCAAACTAGGGGCTATAATTGATTCTCTGGCTGACACAGACATCCTCCAAAAGGGTCTCACTGAGACAGACACCTGGTGTCAAAATCATGGCCTCAAGCTAAATGCCAAAAAGTGCATAGTCATCCCCTTTGGAAAAAACAAAGTACCCACAAACTACCACATAGGTGGTATTCCCCTAAATATGGAAGACGTAATAAGGGATCTGGGGACCCAAGTAGATAGTAAACTCTCCTTTGATAATCACATTGCCAAAGTGGTTAGAAAATCCTTCTACATGGCACACCTTATCACAAAAGGGTTCGCATACAGATCAAGAGAGGTCATTGTGCCCCTCTACTCATTGCTCATCAGACCCATCATAGAGTACAACGCCCCATTTGGGATGTATCTTACAAGACACATGCAACAGCTGGAAAGACCACAGAAGTACCTCACCAAGAGGATCACTGGCCTCAAACAGATGACCTATGCAGCTCGACTGAAGAAACTCCAGCTGTACTTGGTTGCATACCGCCTACTCAGAGGTGATCTCTGCTTGACATACAAGGCCATGTCCAACCCAGAACTGATGGACATGCTCCACCTAAAGAAAAGCTTATCCCCTTGAACCACACGCTCTAGGGATCTAAACCTTATCACAACAATAAATAGGATGCACTGGAGGGATAGATTCCTGTCACAGAGACTTCCCATGCTTTGGAACAAGATTCTAGTCTACATTAGGCTGAGCTCCTCACTAACACTCTTCAAGAGAAACTTGACGAGTGGATGGGAAACAGAAAGTTTACCCTGGGGATCACTTCAGTGGATCTGCTGGACAGAGGCACAGGGAACTAATCTAAGGGGGCGGCGAAAGCCAACACATTCTGGCTAGGCTTATAAATGCCTTCGGGCAGATAGCCTAGTATCTACCTATGAACCTATGAACCTATTAAAACAGTACTGTCTAATTAGTATTTTAATAATAATAATAATAATAATTTGTATAGTAATTTTGTAGTATTAAAAGTGAAGGACTGCTTAGTTGGTATTTAATAGAGTTGTATCAAATTGACCATGCATATCCCAACTGTAAAAGAAACTTTGCATGCCATAGTCTGTAATACAAAGCAATGGTGCCATATTCTCAAATAACAGTAGACATACATCTCTAAACTTTAAAAGGAAAAGTATGCATGCAGTAGTCTGTAGAACAAAAGGAATAGTACTGTATTTTAGCATAGTCACTGGTTGTGGATTCAAAAAACACACTTCCCAAATAAACAGTACTATTATGTTTTCATCATTATTTGAATGTAACTTCTTACCTCTATACCAGTGGCACAAATGTAATCTGTAATCAATATAACTGGAACATGCATATGTGCAATATATGTATACATCAAGGATTGCAGGCTACAATCTGTACTATAGTGTGCCTCTTTTATAAACTGGGCAGTCTTAAAAGTAGGAAGAAACTTGTTAGAGAAGTTTGTAGTGTTAAAAGTAAAGGTAACAGAATAGAATAAAATACTTCTATCAAGGCTTTGTATGTCACATATGAAGTTACTTAAGTTCTCCTTTTTTTTCCTCTCACCTCAACTATTTTCTCTCTTTTTTGTGTTTATTTTCTTTTTGGGGGGGGGGTTATTATTTCTTTTTTGTTTTTCCCACAGCAAAGCAGGGTAGGACTGTCCCACAGGATCCATCTGCCCCCACTCCACTGGCTATAACACCGCTGCCCAGCACATCTGGTGCAGTACCTAGCAGCAACCCCTCTACCTCCCCTGCACTACCTGGCCCCTCAATTAGTTCTACCCCAGAGGACAGCCCCATTACTCCCTTCTGATGCAGTGGCAGAAGGGGTGAATTTATCACCTAGGATGAACTGCCAGGGATGGTGCGTAGGACTGTGCATTACATTGTTGACTCACACCTATGCAGGATGGAGCGCCTGCTCTCCATCCTAGTGCAGAGCACCCATAGGAAGCACAGACATTGGGTACTGCAGCAAACAGTGCACTTAGGTGATAGTGATGACAGTCCACTGGGTGAGGACTAGATTTTCGCTATCAACCACCTTGATGTGCATGGGACTAAGATTTTACATCCCTATCCCCATCCATGAACACCATGGATGGGGATAAGGATGTGAAATCTCAGTCCACTGGGTAAGGACTTGATTTTCACTATCAACCACCTTGATGCACATGGGACTGAGATTTCACATCCCCATCCCCATCCATGGTGTTCATCCACCTCATGTGTCCTTCATCTCTGTCTTTTGTCTTGTTTGTCTTATATGCTTGAAATTGCTTCCTCACCTGCCCAACTTACCTCACCTAAACATTCCTACAGCCCTTCCCCAACATTCCTCTCTTTCTCTCAAATAAAAGGGGACCTATCCCACAAAAAATATCATCCCATACATTGTTCTCCATTTCACACGTGTGTTCATGACACACATGATTCTTTCAAATTCTCTATACAATTCTCTATACGACAAATTGTACTGTGATCACCCCTCTCTTTGGGGATGACAGTCTAAATTCACCCAAATTTGTATGTTTTATTCTGGATGAAATGGATAGCTATGGTTCTTCCCTACATCCTTCATCAACATTCCTGCCTTGTTTTCACTTTGTACATTCCCCTGCTTGCTCCCCATTTCACCACTTTCCTGTTTTCCCCATTTCTTTTCTTTAAAGAATTATTGCTCAATGGTACGCGATGCACACCAATGTGATACAAAGGTAAATGGCAGCAATATAAGTAGATACACTTAAAGTATCATACATGCTTGTAAAAGTTTTACTTCTGTGAAGGCTGCTAGCCTAGCCAGATAGAATTTTGTAAATAATTCTATGCCATTGTAAATATTAATATGATCCACAGGCTTGTGTAACAAATGTAAGGAAAACTGTGTATGTTCTGAGCTTCAAAAATGTAACTACAGTGCACCCTGTTGGAAAAAAGCTGATAAGTCAAGCATTTTATGACTGTTTGATCTCAAGCTTGGAGACAGGATGTCTGGACTGGAAATTCTTTCTATTATTTGAAGGCGAGACATAATTACTAGGTTTTACATGTAAAATGTCATTTGTTGCTGTGGCTTCCTGCTGGTGCAGAATACAAAAATAGATGTCATTTCTGGGTTTCTGTTAGCTTGGGAACTGAAGAAGTGATAAAAATTATGTAATCTGAGGTGAGTCAGCACTACTATGTATTATCAATTTAAGACTTACTCAGAGAGAAAGACTGAACATTTGTATCTTGTCTTGGATCTGAAAACATTCCACTCACAAGCACTTGCTTGCTCTATATGTAAGTAGTATTTAGAACAGTGATTTATCTTAGAGTTAGATAGAAATTTATCCAAATTAGTCTAGCTGTTTTTCTATATTCATGTCAGACTATTCTACAATATTTTTTTAAAGTTTCCTGTGATTTCTGAACTCTGTAATATCATTGTGTTAAAGTAATAAGTACTGTCTTGTGTTTTTATTATTTATTATTAGATGAATGAAGAGAATGAGAGGGAGAGAAGGTTGAATGATGTGTGGATAGTGAATCATGAAGTGCACTGGATTAGCAAGGAGGAAGTAAGGATAGCTATGAAGAGGATGAAGAATGGAAAGGCTGTTGGTCTAGATGACATACCTGTGGAAGCATGGAGGTGTTTAGGTGAAATGGCAGTGGAGTTTTTAACTAGATTGTTTAATGAAATCTTGGAAAGTGAGAGGATGCCTGAGGAATGGAGAAAAAGTGTTTTGGTACCGATTTTTAAGAATAAGGGTGATGTGCAGAGCTGTAGTAACTACAGAGGGATTAAACTGATCAGTCACAGCATGAAGTTATGGGAAATAGTAGTGGAAGCTAGGTTAAGAAGGGAGGTGATGATTAGTGATCAGCAGTATGGTTTCATGCCAGGAAAGAGCACTACAGATGTGATGTTTGCTCTGAGAGTGTTGATGGAGAAGTACAGAGAAGGTCAGAAGGAGTTGCATTGTGTCTTTGTGGATTTAGAGAAAGCATATGACAGGGTGCCTAGAGAGGAGTTGTGGTATTGTATGAGGAAGTCGGGAGTGTCAGAGAAGTATGTAAGAGTGGTACAAGATATGTACGAGGGTAGTGTGACAGCGGTGAGGTCTGTGGTGGGAGTGACGGATGTGTTTAAGGTGGAGGTGGGATTACATCAAGGATCAGCTCTGAGCCCTTTCTTATTTGCAATGGTGATAGACAGGTTGACAGACGAGATCAGACAGAAGTCCCCGTGGACTATGATGTTTGCAGATGACATTGTGATCTGTAGTGAGAGTAGGGAACAGGTGGAGGAGACCCTGGAGAGGTGGAGATATGCTCTAGAGAGAAGAGGAATGAAGGTCAGCAGGACTAAGACAGAATATATGTGTGTGAATGAGAGGAAAGATAGAGGAATGGTGAGGATGCAGGGAGTTGAGGTGGCAAAGGTGAATGAGTTTAAGTACTTGGGATCAACAGTTCAGAGTAATGGTGAGTGTGAAAGAGAGGTGAAGAAGAGAGTATAGGCAGGATGGAGTGGGTGGAGAAGAGGGTCAGGAGTAATTTGTGACAGACGAGTACCAGTAAGAGTGAAAGGGAAGGTCTACAAGAGGGTAGTGAGACCAGCTATGTTTTATGGGTTGGAGACAGTGGCACTGACAAAAAGGCAGGAGTCAGAGCTTGACGTGGCAGAGTTGAAGATGTTAAGATTTGCACTGTGTGTGACGAGGATGGACAGGATTAGGAATAAGTCTATTAGAGGGTCAGCCCAGGTTGCAAGGTTTGGAGACAAAGCCAGAGAGGCAAGATTACGTTGGTTTGGACATGTGCTGAGGAGGGATGCAGAGTATATCGGGAAAAAGATGCTAAGGATGAAGCTGCCAGGTAACAGGAAAAGAGGAAGGCCTAAGATAAGGTTTATGGATGTGGTGAGAGAGGATATGCAGGTGGTTGGTGTGAAAGAGCAAGATGCAGAGGACAGGAGGAAATGGAAACAGTTGATCTGCTGTGGTGACCCATAATGGGAGCAGCCGAAAGAAGATTAAATATTTGAAACCTTTCAGCTGTGGCTGTTTTGTGTAGAGATAATTTAAGCTCTCAGAGTACATTGCATGTATTTGGTGATACTGTGCAAAGCCACCCCAATAGTCTTGCTGTTCTTCACACTTACTAATTGAATAATAATAATATTGCACAGTAAAATTGGACACCCTTTGGCAAGGGCTTTTATAGTAGCTGATAATAGTGGTTAGTGGCAGTGGCTTTTATCTTATAGTCTGGAGAGAAAGGGGCATAGCTGGAGAACCTGTGCCAGCCTTCCCCAGGGGTGTATGTGTGTTTGTATATAACTCATATCTCAAAGTATGTGTGTGTCAGCTACTTGGGCAGGGACATGAAGCACAGGTGGGACAGAGAGGGTTTTAGCTTGACCACTAGGCTGAGGTCTGGACCCTATAGCAGTGCCAATGGGGAGGCTTATTTTAGATCTGGAGAGAAAGGGAGAAACCAGCCCCAGTATGAATGTGATCTCTGTGTACTCTTAAGGGAAATTGTACTTTACTGCGTGGGTACTTGTTATCTTCCCAATATGAATGCCTCTCACTGGTGCTAGTGGTGTGGATTGAGGCTCCTTGATTACTGAGCCAGTGCATGGGTGTCACAACTTCCACCAATATTAGAATCCAGTACTATTTGCCTCCAGTAACACTGCATCAACACTTGCTGCCACAGAGTCAGTTAGATAGCAATGTATTTAATACATTCAAAAGTAAGTGACACAGTTTAGGAAAGATTTCCTTTGTACTTCCTGTGCTCACTTCCCATATCACTAATGTCATATCTTCTTCATTAAATGTCTACGAAGCAGCATCGTGTGATCCCCTGTAATGTTTTATATAAAGCATTATTGCGCGATAGTTATTTACAGCAGTAGTGTGCGATATTGCACGATACTGATAAGTAACGCTACTAATAAAATACTTTAATGTTTTACCTATAGCTAAACCATTTGCACCAAAAAAGTACTTATCACTGCTTTAAGTGCATTAATTCCTGCAGCCAGAAATCTCTAAAATAAACCTGGTAATCAACTGAGTCTGTAACACCACCTGTTAATGAAGTGATATGTGTACTTTTTTTGTTTAGATGGTACTTGGTTTGAATCCATGTGTATGTTAATAGTTTCAAATAACTTTACATGTGTAACTCTAAACCCTAAAGTGTGATAGTTGTTATGAAGTGTCTACAATAAGGCTATATGGTACTGGTTTTGAATTGAATTATGTAATACTTAGAACTGGTTTTGCTATAGCAATGAGTTAATATGTGATGTGCACCATCACGCAATATTTCCCTAATGAAAATAAAAGTCGAAGACAGGAAAGTGGTAAAATGGGTGGCAAGCAGAGGAATGCACAAAGTGAAAAGAAGGCAGAAATGTGCAGGAAGGATGTAGGAAAGAATGATAGCTATCTATTTCTTCAAAAATAAAACATAAAATGTGGCTGAATTTGGACTGTCACCTCCAGAGAGAGGGGTCACCACAACACAACCTGTTGTATAGACGGACAGAATCATGTGTGTCATAAAGACACATGCGAAATGAAGCGCTATGTATGGGAAAGAGACGATATTTTTTTTTTGTGTGATAGGTGCCCATTTTTTTTTTTGAGAGAGAGAGAGGAATGTAGGAGAATGGCTGTAGGAATGTCTGGATAAGGTAAGTTGGGGCGGTGAGGAAGAAATTGCAGACACACAAGACAAGGCAAGAGACAGGGATGGTGAAAGACACAAAAGGTGGCTGAACACCATGGATGGGGTGAGGGTAGGGATATCATAAAGCCATGGATGTCAAGTTGGGTGGCAGTGAGAATTGATTTCTCACCCACTGGACTGTCTTCACTATCACCTCACTACACTGATGACTGCAGTGTCTGATGTCTGTGTCTCCTTGTGTTATTTAATACAGTGATGGAGAGCACTGTCTCCTGCCAGCATAGGTGTGCACCAACAGTGCAGCACACAATCCTGTGCACCATCCCTGGCAGTGCATTACAGGTAATAAACTCACCCTTTCCACTACTGAACCTGGAGGGAACCACAGGCCTGTCCTCCAGGGCAGAACTACCTCAGAGGCCAGGTAGTGCAGGAGCAGCAGAAGGGGTGCTACCAGGTGCTGCACGAGAAGTGCCAGTCAGCGGTGCTGTAACTGGTGGAGTGGCGGCAGATGGATCCTGTGGGACAGTCCTACCCTGTTTTTTGAGGAAAAAACAAAAAATAAAAAAACAAATCCCCAAAACATAAATATTAAACTCAAAAAGAAAGAAAGAAAAAAAAAAGAAAAGGGTTGAGGTGAGAGAAAAAAAGAGAGAACATTAGTAACTTCATATATGATATACAAAACATTGATACAATTATTTTAATCTATTCTGTTACCTTTAATTTTAACACTACAAAGTCCTAACAAATACCTTTGTTTACTGTTCAAACTACACAACTTCTAATAGATGCATAATATACTACAGATTGCCGTAAGCAGTCCTTGATGTGTGCATACATTGGACATATGCATGGTCCAAATATACTGTTTACAGTTTACAGCAAGCCAATGGTGGCACTGCTTTAAACCTCTGATGTTTCATTGGAATACTAATGAAACCTTAACATATTCAATATAATTATATATATTTATTTGCAAGTGTGAATTTTGAAGGCACAACTTATGACTATTTTGTAATAATAAACTGTTGTTCTGCCCTCCAGAGTAATGCATCCATACTCCCCTATTACAGATAAGAAAGGAATGCTCAATTTGATACAACTGTATAAGTAACAAATAAATGTGTTGTAACTTGTAATGCTAAAATAGCCCCTCTATTGGGATGAATACATACCACATGCATCTTGCATCAATGCCAGTCTCATGGCATAGGTTTGCACATTCAGTGCCTGGACTGTGATGGCTGTGGAAAAAACAGAACACAATGGAATACTATTAGGCATACAAATCCAGACTATATCCAGCTTTTAGTTCTGACAAGTAGTTTCTGTAAGTGATACTTACACATCTGTGTGGTGTTCCCAGTCCTACATTCCTCAATCCAATGGTTGATGGTATCCTTCTTCATCATCCTGAGGGCTCTGTAATTGTTTACATTGTTCACCAGTGTGAGGGATACCAGCAGCACTGGACAGAGCCCAGGCCAGACTATTCCATACCTCTGCCTGTAATTTGAGCCACAACAGTCCTAATGCAACAGCCTGAGCCCATGTTTATTGACTAGGAGTCCAACATACACTTTGGACTCCTGGGCAGACCATCTTTGAGCAAAGAGTCTCAAAAACTCTCCAGATACACCAACCATGCCTATCACAGATCAAGACCAATGTAGAATAATGTTTTCCTGCCAATTGCAGGTATCATGCTTACTGGGAGTGTGCACTTTCTGGATTTACAACATTTGAAAGTGTTGCACATTTCTTACCATCACGCAAGCACATTGTGCGAGAGTGTGCACTGCCGGAAAATATGTTTGCTCAATGGCCAGTAGTATTAATCGAATGCGTCTAGTGCATGTGTGTGACTGTCTAGGTCTTGTTTGCTACAGGGGTGGTCCATTTATGTGGTTTGTGCAGTGCCATTCTATATGCAAGCAAAATGTGCATAGCCAAAGCTGCTTGTGCTAAGCGGTGCGTAACGCAAACAGTGCCCCCCCGAAAAAAAAACAGAAAGAAAAAGGTATAAAAAAATGGAGAATTAGTTGAAATGTGGAAAATCAGTCTATGCCATACATAACAGTAACTGTGACTACACATGAGATATGACTTCATAGGTCTGGATCCCAACTCTCACTTTAATGTACTGTCACAAACCTGGAGGGAGGATCTTATCCATCTTTGCCCCACCAAAACCTTTGCAGCAAACACATGATGTAATTTCCTACACAACCAAGTTCAACTGAATGTACACGGATATCAAGGCATGACCTGATATTTGCAAATGTATTCCATGTAATATATTTGGATGTGGTGTACTTACAGGTCACACAACCTGCTATGATTATTCCTTGCAAATATACAGCTGTGTCCTATTTTTCTGTGTTTCTTGGTCATTCACCAGTTATCTGACCGGTACTCAGTGACATGCAGTGTGTAAGCCAGTCTATATCATTTACCTTAAAATGTGTGAGGATATTCACTGGGGACAATATGATATGCATTTGCCATCAAATTAACAGAAGGTTGAGTGCCATAAACAAGTATAAACTGCTGTTTTGGAGTTGGGTAGAAAAGGTGGGTTCCTGCTATGGAACATGCAAGGGTATAATGTTCTTTCAAGGGGGGAGGACCTAGGCTGAGCTACTGTTACAACACAAAGAAGGCTATGTTGCTCTTGTTACCCTCTTTGTTTTGCATCCTGCTGGTTTGATCTTGCGAGGGTGGTGAAGCTAGAAACTGCTATGTGTCTCATTACTTTCAAACTTCTCTGTTATGATTTCCCATTTCAAATGTATTTTGCTAAACTGAGAGCATGCAGTGATCATCATTACTTTGTGAGGGTTTCAATATGTGAATCTTTGCTAATGGACACATACAAGTCAAATAAGTCTCTGATGTCACATGTGACAATTTCTGCACAAATCTCCAACCTTGTGGTTGCTTACTGTACCAAGTGATGAAATACAAGGACATGTCATAATATTATTATACAATACAATACATGTTGAGGACTTACCTTGTAAATCCAGCAGTTGACACAGTGTTAGTTCAGTGCTGACTGTGATGCATACAGTACACAGCCAATACATGGGGAGGTAAAAGCTGTGGCTCTGAGATGAGGCTGGCAGAGGTCACAGGGTACTTGTATTGTGTCCATGTCCACTTTGTAGCACCCTAACATGCCCATGTCATGTGTGTTGTGATAAGTTAAATGTGGCCTAAGACTTTTCTCTGTCTTGGCCTAGACCTATTGGCAGCAGCAGCATTGCCTGCAGCCTGTATCACATAGAAATGGAGTTAAACAGCAGCAGCAGCACCTAACATTCTGTCTATGTAGACTTTCTGTGTTTGTGTTCTACTACTTTTGAAATCCACAGGAAAAAACAGCATAGCATCTACATGATTGCTTTATAACTTCATGAATAGCTCCACCAGATTGGTTGATTAGCATGTAGTTTAGTTGCTTATGCTGTAATTAGCATCTCTTCAATGCAGCCTAGACAGATACAGTCCATTAGTAATCTACTCCATTATAAAAAAGCAAATGTGTAGCTAGTCAAATAGGTGGTGAAGATATTTGTTACATGTTCAGTAAAGAAAAGTATTTTCCAAGCTATCTTTACAGAGGAGTACTGAACTCCAGTAGGTATGCTGTCATTTATTTACCTACATAATGCATATGCTGGACTATATTAATGAATAATGTGAAGCAAAGCCTTTTACACTGTTATCTGTAGGCATTAGTTAAAAGTGCACTAATGACATGGCCATGTTTGTCAAGCCATTTCAGAGGTACAAATGATTGACAATACACGGAAATAGTAAGCTGTGTGATACATATGTACAAATGTTTCAGGGACAGGTCCTTTGAATGCATGTTTAGCATTTCCAATGTGTTTTATTAGCAAAATGGTTCACATGCTTGTTCTTCAGTAGGTGGGGGAAGCAAAGAGAAGTTACTGGTATATGACAAGCTAGAATATACTATTGTTTTGGGGGGTGGCACAGTTGTTACTGGTATGGCATATACAAAGATATGTTTCCCTTGCTACTCTCATTGTTTTGCATACTGCCTGTTATTAGTATTTCACATATGTTGTATGTGTTATGTTTTTCCAGTGGGTACTACAGACTGCCTACCTTTACTGTTTTATCTAGTAACAGTTACTTTGTAGTTATGTGATAGTTATGTGCATTATCATTCTGCTGTGTTTTAGGGCTGAAAATGTTATTGAGGTGCAGACCCCCCCTACAGTGAGGCAGAATACACAATAATAGTGGATGCACAACATCAACATGGCACTTTCCTTCTTGGAAGGGGTCATCCCAATATGTCAGAGAGACTGAGGATATGACAGTAAATCACTGATAACATAAATGCCATGGGCAGCCATGACCATACTTATGAACAGCTGCATCACATGGCCACAGACAGGCTCACATCTGCACGGAGGCATGCAGCTGCTGTTGCCTGAGACCAGAGGGTAACCAGTGGTTGGCCTGCTGCAGAACTGCCTCTCACTCCCAATGAGGAATTTCTGGCAAATCTTCTGACACAGGACAACTCACAGCAGAGTG
The DNA here is from genome assembly GCF_019279795.1 of Protopterus annectens. Classification (NCBI taxonomy): domain Eukaryota; kingdom Metazoa; phylum Chordata; order Ceratodontiformes; family Protopteridae; genus Protopterus; species Protopterus annectens. The sequence continues at coordinate 598,341,615 of NC_056745.1, forward strand.
GCCCATATTGCCCTTGATGTGGACAACTCTGTCTCAGTCCCAGGAAGAGTTTCCAGGTAAGCTTTGTTATATGACCAGTTCAATACTGTTGTATAATAAAACAATTGAAATAAATGTTATTTCTCTGTCACTTGCTTTTTTGGGGGGAGGGATTGAATATTAGTACAGTGATAAGCTCCGTTTGGAGTTGTCAGCCATGTACTTGTTAAAGTAAAATGTCATGGTGATTGAGAGGAGTACACGTAGTACCTCCTGTCTTACTGTTAAATGTGATGATGTTGGCCTTACCTCTTGCTTAACTTCTTTCAGGACCATCAGGAATCTAGCACCATAAGCCTCCTGCAGGTGGAAAGCTGAATCAAGTTATTTCAGTACTGCAGATCAATTTCTAGTAATCTAATGTGTCATTTTAGGCCTGTTGTGTATATTGCTGTACTGTCTGTAATAGTGGTAGCACTGTTAGTTGTTTAGCATATAATGCACCATAGTAGTGCAGGTGTTAATGTATGCCTGTGTTTCTCCCTTTTTATTACAGGTGATTATGACAGTGGGAATTTTGGCCCTGTGATTCCTGATGTCAGTGTCCCATCAGACACTGATGATGATAGTAGTGAAACTGTGGCATAGTTGGGAGTGCACAGATTGAATCTGATACAGAGGTTGACGTCCAGCCACAACCTTCTTTTTCCCTGTACACATCCAGTAGGCTTATGCCTACCCAATCCTCTGAGCCCACAAATATAGGACAGGTGGAGGGCAATGACATTGAGCAAGGAAGTCTGGCTGCTGTGACTTAATTGCTTGTTGAGTCTGGCTGTAGCCAAAATGTTGGGGAGGTGCCACACAGGATGGTTGATAGAGGTGCTTGGAGGGGGCCTGCTGTCCATCCTCCACCTGCTGTAGGTGTCTCTTTCCATGTCATTCAATGTAGGTTTAGGGCCATCATGGAGCTACAGGCATATTCAGAAATGTGCTCCAGACAAATGCTCAGGGTTGTGGATGTGACACAATTTGACATGCATGACTGCCTCCACCATGTTGTCGATTCCCTGAATCAGATGAATGACACATTGGAATGAAAGGTGTTTGTCATGGAGCCAGTAGTGTCCAAGATGGAACATCTGCTGGGAGTGGAACAGTGTCCTTGTGGGTGTTGGTAACCCACAACATCTGCTGGTAGCCAATGTGGCCATTCCTGATCATGCTCCTGTAATGGAAGTACTTCCACTGGTCCATCATATGTGGCAGGCCATGGGGTCTTGGTCCTGGGCATTGCCATGATGGGACCACATCCAGCAGACATCAGTCCCATTCAGGTAGCTGGACTCCATCTGACATTGGGGGTGGAGATTCCAGTGCTAATTCCTGGCAGATCAGTTCTCATGGTTGGGGGAGACAACAATTAACTGCCACCTCTACCATGCATGGCTCACATCTGTCTAACATACCAAGATGTAAAGTTAGCACTGAGCTTGGTTGTGTTCATGCAAACTCTAACAGACCACTTTCACATGGAGGACCCCTACACACACACACACACACACACACACACACACACACACACACACACACACACACACACACACACACACACACACACACACACACACACACACGCACTCACACACACACACACACACACACACACACACACACACACACACACACACACACACACACACACACACACACACACACACACAGTTTGCCTGCTTCACTTTCTCCCTCACATACACTCATTGAGCTTTTGTGTCAGCCTAGGCCTCCTGCCCCCTGCCAGCACCCTATGCAAGTGATGATAACTGTGCCATATACCTGTTTTCCCTCTTTAGGATTCAGGGATGCAAACGCTTTGTGTCTGCACAGGGTGCATAGCTGCATTAGTGCCTAGTATATCTGCATGTGTATTATTGAACTGACAATTGTACCTTTCAGTTATATTTGCCTTGCCAAATGTTACACTGGATTGCATCATCATGACAGTACTTTTTAGTGTGTTCTCTTATAAGGGTTGTGAAGTCAGGAACTGCAATGTGTGTCATTAGTTTGTAATCTTTCTCTTTAATTTTTCCAGTACATACATATGGTGCACATCATAAGACACACCATCACATGCAGATCTCAGGATTGTATGACAGCACTACAGTCAAACTCATCAGAACAGTAATACAGCATAATGCTCTGTTATGCAGGTACCTCACCAGACACATGCAGTAGCTAAACAGACCACAGGGCTTTCTCATCAGGATAACACAGGGCCTACTAACCATGACATGATGTATGTGGATAGATTAACAGACATGTCACTGTTATCTGTCTGGTATTGCATTACATTGTTACTGTGATTCTAAGCCTATTACTTTTGGTTTAAGCACTTGGGCTTCAGGCCAGCTGTCTTACATTATGAAGGTTTGTAGTCTACACTATGGTGGGAGGAGAGAGTAGCTTCTGCCCTTCTGATGTGGGAATTGCTGGTTGAATGGTTATTGTGGCTGTTGTTCTAAGTCTCTTTGTTATGGTTTAAGCACTTGCCCTCCAAACCAGTTATTTTATATTAGGAAGGTTTGTGTTGTAGACTCTTGTGGCAGGGGAGGATAGCCTACATCCTTCTAAGCTGGGAATTGCTGGTTGAAGGCTTATTATGTCTGTTATTCTGAAAGTGTCTTAGTTCTAGTTTAAACACTTGTGTTCCAGACCACTTATTTCATACTAGGAAGGTTTGTTGTCTGCACTCTTGTTGGATTATTCTATTGGATTGCTGCTTTATTTAAAATGTTTGTTCTTCTCTTGTGATTGTGATCTCCTGCACTTTGGATTTCTATGACTTCTGCATTTTATAGCATAGGGTCGATTCAGGCTTGCTGAGCACTAAAATCAACCCTCTTACAGTAAGAAGGCCCCCTTGCACTCTTGTGGCAGAACTGTGCAGCCAAGAATCCATCTGACTTGGGGATTGCTGGAATAAGGCTTACTGTTGGCCTTTTCCTTGTTTTACTTGTTTAAAATAGTTTAACTTCACTTCTATTCCAGGATTGTGTTTTTGTGTGTTTGCACTCAGTTTACAGTAGCTGCTCAGAGCTTGCACTGTTGCCCTGTGAGCAACCTGGTTGTGCATTGTGAAACATTGAAACATTTTCATAATCCTAGTCCTCCACAGAATAGACACATTTTGTTAGTCTTACACAAAAACCTGGTCCATCTAGCCCACTCTTCACTACTTACTACAGTATATACCTTCCATAATGGACACACAGTTTCCCACCATATCTGCACACATGGACATGGACATCCCAAGGTAATAGATCAAGTGCCTCATGTATACTGATAACCAGTTATTGCTAAAACAAATTAATATGACATGTGAGAGCCGCATCTATACTATGAATTTGAAATCAATTTTCTCATATAACAACAAACCAGATATCAAACATGTTGTGAGCATACGCAATTCACCTGTTGTGCATAAGCTCACAGCACATAAACCCACATATGTGGAGGTACTCACTAGAAACCTAACTAAAGATGAGGGACCTGCCAGGCGCAAACCTACTGCACACAGTGCAGACCCCGCAGAATCCACTCCACATGATAGTACAGACACAAGTGCCTCAGCCAATAAGCCCCTCAGGCAAAACACATCAAAACCAAATGTCTTGGTCATAAGTGACTCTATAGTGAGACACACAGATGTTTCCATTGCCAGGTTGGACAAGGAAAAGGTCACAGTCAGCTGCCTGACAGATGCCAGGGGCCATCAGATCATGCACGCACTCAAGTCTCTGAACAAGTACTGTTATGACTCTGTCATAGTCTGTGTTGCAGTGAATGACTGGAGACATACCTCACTGTACTATATTTAGGTGCTTGCCTCCCGATAGTGGCCTATTTATGCAATGTCAGAAGCAAAGTCCCAAAGTAAAAGAATCCACCACAGACAAACTGAAGGTTATGCTGCTTAATGCATGGAGTGTAAATCAAACTGCATTCACTGGAAGAGCCCCTTATCTTGGCAGATGACCATGTCTGTGCAGTCACACAGACATGGTTCAAGGCTGCAGAGAGCAGCACCCTGGCCGTGCAGAGTTACAATGCTTTCCACATGTTCATACATCAAAATGAGAGTGAAAGAACCAAAGGTGGAGGTGTATACATCTTCATTAAAGACAAATCCATGGTAAGACTGGTCAAACAGTACGACTCTGTAGTGCTACTCCAATTTCATCTAACTGTATGTAAGACCCTCTTCCATATCATTGATACCTACAGGTCCCTCACCCTGAACCATGAAGAACACTCTGCCTAACTGAACCTAATTGAGTCACTCAGTAGAGATGTGTGATTTCAACTTTCCTTCCATCAATTTGAAGTCATATATGTGCACAACCACACTCAGCCTAAGGTTCCTGGACTTTGTTAATAAGCATGCTGTGTAACATATAGTCTGCACCCCCACAAGGGGCTTGAATGGCCTAGATTTAGTACTGACCAACATAGTGGTTCTCTGCACTAGCCCCTGTGTGTTGGCCACCCTGGTCAGGTCAGATAACAATTCAGTCTCATTCAAATTCCCAGTCATACCTGACACCCCTTGAACAGCAGAAGGAATGAAACATTTCTCCAAAGTAAACTATAGGCTCCTAATCAATGCCATAAAGAGATGCAAACCCCCTGCTACTGCTGTCAACAATGACTAATATACAGAGGTGTACACAAATGGCCTGTATAAACAGAATACCAATGTGTAGAGTTGGCTGAATGTGAACAGATCGAAATATGTTCCTCACAAAAAACAAGCCACCCTAGTGGGCATCAAGCATGCATAAGCTATACAACAAGTGGAAGAAAGTAATGTCTAAGAACAAGAGGGAACTGACTCAGCAGAGGAAGGACACCCTCCACAGCTTGGAAAGGGAAATTAGCTATCTTGAAAAGTCCTCTAAAGCCACATACAAACCGAAAGTAGCATTCCTAACTAAAGATAATCAGTAGGCATTCTTAAGCTATGTCAGACATGTAAAAGTGAAGGCTCAGCTTTGTGACCAACTAGTAGTGGATGGTATTAATCATACTGACCCTGAGAACATCACCAAACTTCTTCCAGACAGTTTGGGGCAAACTTCACCCCCCACCCCATCTCCATCAGACATATCCCAAAGCATAACTGTCAACAGTCCTCAACCTAGTAACTTCCTATGAACCTAAGGTAACATTTGCCTGGGCTCCAGGCCATTCTCTGATCCTGGCCTGGTGGGATGGCTGGATATGCAATAATCTGATATAGCTGGTTACATCTGTATTGTCTGTTGATCGTATGGTGTTAGCAGTATCCTGCATGGTAGTATAAAAGGATCTCTATAATGTCCAGTAACATCTGTCACACACAGAGATTTGACTGCAGTGAGAACAGAGCCCCTACCTATCTAAATATACAGACTACAGAACACAGTACTATATGCATGTCTGTAGGTCAACTTATAGTGGATGCCATCAGCAGGCCATGTGGGAGACAAGAGGTTGGGAGGGTCGAATGAAATAGATGTGCAGGCTTTTGCAAGTATGACAAGACTACCAAGCCATGCCATTGAAGAAGTAACTATAGGATAGCACATCTACTCTGCTGAGTACAGAGGCACACACACACACACACACACACACACACACACACACACACACACACACACATGCAGACACACACACACACACACACACACACACACACACACACACACACACACACACACACACACACACACACACACACACACACACAGTTGACTGCAGTGAGAGCAGAAACCCTACCTAAGTATACTGACTATAGAACTCATTACTTAATGCACTCACCACAGCACAAGTCAGAGTTTAACATGGCTGTGGCTGAACTTATGGTAGATGACATCAGCAGACCACATGGCGGCAACAGTCTGTGAGACCCACATAGGCATATAGATTCATAAGTTCATATGAGGGCAGTAGCCTAACTGTATCGTGTGTCCTATGTGTGTAGAAGCCTAGCTGTAGAAAAACACAAGTACCCTTATTGAGCATAGTTGGATGTTAAAGTTTAGCACATCAAGGTTGTCAGCACCACCGACTGGCCCTGTCCATGAGGGAGCACACGACATTTTATATTACACTTTGTAGTGTGGTTGATATATGTGTGTAAAACTACTGAGCTCCCAGGGTTTTATTACTTTGGAGGGGTGAACAACACATATATATTGTGAATATATGGTGTATGCTGAGAATGTGCCCTGAAAAACTGATGATATGTATAGAAGATTTGCTGAATTTGGACTGTCACCTCCAGAGAGAGAGAGGAGACTACAACATACTCATGTTGTATAGCCAGTTGGACCAAATCAAGTATGCCAATTAGACAAGTATGCAGCATGGAGAGATATGTATTGAACATTTTATTTGGGACAGGTGCCTTATTTTTTCTTTCTTTTTTTTTTTTTTTTTTTTTTGAAGAAAAAAAGAGAGATAAGATTGTTGGGGGAAGGGACACAGTTATGTCTGATGCAGGTAATTTGGCAAAGTGAGGAATTACTGACAGACAGGACATTCAAGACAAGAGACAGGGACAGTGAAGAACACAAGAGGTGGGTGAACACCATGGTTGGGGTAAGGGTGTGGAATTTGCCAACCCATGGATGTCAAGCTGGGTGGCAGTGAGAATAGAGACCTCACTCATTTGACTGTCATCCCTCTCACCTCATTCACAGAAGTCTGCAGTGTCTGAATCTGTATCTCCTTATGTTATTCATTACAATGATGGACAGCAGTGTCTCCATCTGGCATAGGGATGCGGCCATAGTGAGGCACACAATCCTGTGCACTATCCCCAGCAGTTCTTCTACCTTGGATTTATTTAATTGCCTTGTTTTTTATATTATTTCTCTGTGCCACCTACATTTTCATAATGTATTTCATTGAATCTATACTGCCTGTTATGACCATGCTTCTTGTTAATACAAACTGTTCCAACATTATGTAATTTTAAACTAACTGCTTTTGTAGAGCTTTTCTCCCCAGGCCTCCACTAAAAAATGGTTCTTCTTGGCCCAGTGGACTTTCCCCATAAACAAATGCCAACAAATAAATAAATGAATAAAGAAATTCTTCTCAGGTGATAAAAATCACCCACTCTGCCACTTCTCCCAGAGGGAACCACAGGCCTGTCCTCCATGGTAGAATTATCTTAGGGTCCAGGTACTGCAGGAACTGCACAAGAGATGCTGCCAGGTTGCAGCTCAGATGTGCTGTGCCTTGATGCCATAGCCAGTGGAGTGGGGGCAGGTGGACCGCATGGATCAGGCCTACCCTGCTTTGTTATGGGGAAAGAAAAAAAAAACACAAGAGAATAAAAGAGTTGGGGTTAGAGATTGCACAAGTTGTCTTATTTGCTTGTTTAGGCTGAGGAGGGTGGTCTTCCAGTTCTGGGTTCTCACTTTTGTTTTTGTAGACAGCTGCTTTTTTTGCTTACTGAATAACATAGTAATGACAGACGTGTCTGTGCAGGAAAATATGATAGTGTTCCACAGGTTGCTGTAAAAACCTCACTATAAAGTTCAGCAACAGCTCACATACAGACACAAACTAACCCCCCCCCCATTTGACTACAGCAAGAATAGACCCCCTTCCTAGCTAAGTAAACACACACACACACTCTACAGAACACTGTACTTAATTCATGTGCCATGGCTGAAGTCTGACTGGGAGTGTCAGACAACACTTTATAGATGATGACATCAGTAGAGTCTGTTGAGGACAATATAACAGTGTCCCACACACTGCTATAAAAGGCTCACTGTAAAGTCCATCAACAGCCCACACACACAGACACAAATCCAGCCCCCTTTTTGAGTGCAGTGAGATTAAAACCCCTACATATTTAAGTATACAGACTACAGAAACACAGTACTTATTGCACATGCCATAACACAAGTTTGATTCTAACAGGACTGCAGGTGAACTTATAGTAGATGACATCGGCAGGCAATGTAGGAGACAAAAGGTTGGGAGGCCTGTATGAAACTGATGTGTAAGCTTGTGGAAGTCTCAAAAAACTGGCAAGCCATGCCACTGGAGAGGTAATTGTGGGATACATGCTTCCACTCTTCTGTGTAGAAACACACACACACACACACACACACACACACACACACAGTTAACAGCAGTAAGAATACAACCCCTACCTATATAAGGACACTGATTACAGAACACAGTATTTATCACACATGCCAGGGCACAGGTTTGATTTTAACAGGACTGCAGGTGAACTTATAGAATATGACATCGGCAGGCCATGTGGGAGAAAAGAGGTTGGGAGGCCTGTATGAAATTGATGTGTAAACTTGTGCATGTTTCAAAAAACTGGAAAGACATGCCATTGGAGAGGTAACTGTGGGATACATATTTCTGCTATTCAGTGTAGACACACACACAGTTGATTGCAGTGAGAATAGAACCCTTCCATATCTAAAGACACAGAGTGCAGAACAAAGTATTTATCACATGTGCCACAGCACAAGTTTGATTTGAACAAGACTGCAGGTGAACTTGTAGTAGATGACATCAGCAGAACACGTGGCAGACAAGAGGTTGGAGGCCTGCATGAAATGGATGTGTAGGCTTGTGCAAGTCTCAAAAAACTGACAATCCATGCTATTGGAAAAGTAACCGTGGGATGCATATTTCTGCCCTTCTGTGTTCTATGTAGACACACACACACACACACACACACACACACACACACACACACACACACACACACACACACACACTTGACTGCAGTGAGGCTAGAACCTCTACCTATCTAAGGACACTGACTACAGAACACAGTACTTATTTCTTGTGCCACTGCATAAGTACCATAGTTGAACTTATAGTAGATGACATCAACACGTCATGTGGGGAGACATAAGGTTGGGTGGCCTCTGTAGGTACATTGCTTCATAGCGTCATCTGATGCTAGTTGTCTAATAGCAGTAGGCTGTTTGGAAGCCTAGCTGTGTAACAACAGAAGTACCCTGATTGAGCATACTTGGCTGTTTGAGTTTTGCAGAGCAAGGCTGTGAGCACCACCAAGTGGCCCTGTCCATGAATGAGCACACAACATTATGTATAAAACTTTGTATTGTTATTGATACATGTGTGGAAAAGGTAATGATACCTGAGGGTTATAGTGCTTGTTTGGGGTGGGGAACAAATTAATATATTGCAAATAACATATATTATTATTATTAATATTGCTAATATATATTATTGTATTATATACTATTATATTATATTATATTATATTGTGCCCTTAGTTTGCAATGTTTCTACATACAGCTTTATGTCAAACAAAGGAAATGGACAATAAACAACAATAAAAAATATCAAGCATACAATTTCATAGCACAACGAGCATTGGATTTGCGCAATGGTTAACAAAGTGTGCGTGCATATCAGCTAGGTCTGTTTTTGCACAGAGAAAAGTGCACAACTTTGAGGTGCATTGCAAATACTTGCTGCTATACCCCAGTCCCATCTGTACTCCAGGCTGGCTTTTTGTGATGTCTAAGAGCGTTAATTGAATGTATCCATATTCTATTTCTGGGTGCCTGATTTCTAGGAAATCTGGTTTTCCCCAGTTTCTGCAAAGTTGCATATTGTGCAAACAAGATAAGCTTAGCCTAATGTTTTTGGGACATGGCGCATTGCGCAATACTGGAATTGAAAGAAGACAAATAGGAAAAGATACTAAAACTAGGGAACACATACACAAAATCTGTACAAGCACAGTAAAACCTGATAGTAGACATGACAAATTTCTACATATGTCAGGATTTGTACCCTCACACCAATACAGCTTCAGAAAACAGGACCTATGATTTAGTCCTCTTGGCCACACAACAAGCTTTGTATCAACAAAGTGGAAAGTCATTCTTCACACAACCAACTGCATCGAGTGTACACAGCCATCAAACCATCAGCTGTGATTTGTACATTTAATTCTCTGTATTATATTTGGACATAGAGCAGTTAGTGATCACACAACCTGTCATAATTATGCTTACAAATATACAGCTCTGTGTTACCTTTCTGTGTTTCTTGATCATTTATCAGTTATCTAACACATGCAGTGTAAACCATTCTATATCATTGGCCTTAACATGTGAGAGGATATTAACTGGGAATACCATAAGCATTTGCCAACAAATGAAGTCCAGGTTGGATGGCACAAACACACATATACTATTCTATAGGCAGTAGAATAGCTGAGTTACAATTAGGGCAGGAACAAGAGTACACTCCTCTTTTTTGGAGGGGGAACAAAGCTCAGTTACTGTTACACAAACAAGTCTGAAATCTGAAACTGCAATGTGTATCATCGCTTTCTATCTTCTGTCTTCAATGATTTACCAGTGCAAAGGTATGGTGCTAAATTGAGGTCATGCAGGGAACATCAGAATTCTTCATAGGTATGACTGTGTGAATCTTTCATGCTTGAGGCCTACTAATTACTAATGGACAAATATAAGCAATATAAGTGCGTGGTGTCACATGTTAGGGTATGTTCTGTACAAATCCACCACTATTTGCTTGCTTACTCTGTTAAGTTAAGAAATACAAGGACATGCCATGATATTACTTAAGAATACATTCTAGGTTCGGGACTTACCTTTCAAATGCAGCAGTTGACACAACTTTAGTTCAAGGCTGACTCTGATGCAAGCAACACACGACCAATACATGGGGGGGGTAAAGGTTGTGTGAGTTGCCTGGCATCAATTTTACTATATGTATGTGACTAGGAAAAATGTATTAGGTCCCTAGGTAGTCAGTGTAACTGTGGCTGTAGTGACCTAGGCATTGGTGGGGGAAAGTGTGTCCCTTCCCCTTGCTGATCCTGCTGCAGCTGTTTCCTCAGGATCAGATTGTGGACCATAGCACACATTGTGAATATTTGTGTGCATGTGCGTAGATTAGACTGCAGGCCTCCACCAGATATATCTAGGTACTGGAACCGTGACTTCAGAAGCCCAAACACATGCTCTATGATGTTTCTAGTTTGAGCATGTGCCTCATTATGGCATTCTTCCATAGGTGTGTATGCACTTCTGATGGGTTCCATAGGTGTGTATGCACTTTGGATGGGTGTCATCAGCCACAGTTCTAGGGCATAGTCAGCATCCACCAGTAAATATCCTTGTGGGATGTTCCCCCAGCAAACATCTGGTACAGCTGTGATGTGTACCAGATATGGGAGTCATGATAACTGCCAGGGGTGCCAGCACACACATTCAAGATCATTTCCTGGTCATTACACGTGACTTAGCAGTTGATGGAGTGGTATCCCTTGTGGTTAATGTAGATTCTACCCTGCTCATCAGGTGTTGCCTTAATGTGTACATGAGTGCAATCTATGGCACCTACTACTTCAGGGTAGTGCTCTACATGGTGAAACAGTTGCAAACTGCTGACCCTCTGTTCAGAACTACAGGGAAACAATATGTGCTTAATGGCAAGTATGAGCATATCATCCAGAAATTGGTGGAAGATCCTGCAGGCTGATGCCTGTGACACAGCCATCATGTCCCCAGTTGGTCTTTGAAAAGTACAAGTAGATAATATTCTAAGGGCTACACATACCTTAGTTCCCACTGGGATGGGTTCCACTTGGTTGGCTCTGGCTCTAGGTTGAGAGCAACAGAGCTCACAGAGTTTCTGTGTCCTTGTGCACCCTGTAGTACTGCACAGTCTCCATCTCATGTAGGACCTGGAAAGTTATCCTGGGCCTGAACACTCTTCTCCTTCTTGGCCTAGGCCTATTGTCAGCAGCACCAGCAGCACTGGCTTCAGCCTCTAGCACATGCAGATATAGAATCACTGCAGCAGTCCCTAGCATTGTGTCAGTTACAATTTTCTTGTCTCTACTCCAATGGTATTGAAGGATAAAGGAAAAAAAAACAAAAAACATAATGGTGGCTAGACGGATACTTTATACATTGTTGAATAGCTCCACGGTGTTGAATTGGTTGATTAACATGCAATTCGCCTGCTTATGCTATCAGTATCATCAATTAAACACACCTGTTGCTTGCTGATTAGTGCACTATGTGCACCTCCATGTACTTTCGCTCACCTCAGCACACCTTCCCATAAATAAGATAATCATAGGCAAATTGATATTTACTCTATTCTTGGGATGTCATGCAAACATGGACCATAAGATGTGAAGGAAAGGTTTCACACCCTGGGGTCGAATCCAGAACCATCTGTATTCCAGCCCTAACACATACATGTGCTGCCACAGGAACAGGTTCATAACTACACACAGAAAGCTGCTATTAGTTCCTCTGTTTCTTGTGGTTGCCACATCCCACAAACAAGAAAAAAAAATAAAAAATAAATTTTAAATTAATTCAGACAGATCTGATACATTTTAATGAACAATAAAGAGGATGGCACAGAACTTAGAGATTGTACACTGCTTACAAGCACTTTCACCCTTCACAGCCCTATATGTTCACCTCTGCAAGTGTAACTTGACAAACACCCTTGATGTCAGCATTCACTGTTGCCATGCATTCAACACAAACACTGTGGAAGTGCCTACATGAAGTGAACAGCCCTACATGGTTAATCTGTTTTCAACAATTCTAATGCATTTTGACATTATTTGCATCTTCACCATGCTGACAACCTGGAATCTACATGGTTAGTAACCATGTAGACAGAGGAAACTGTATGCGAGCCTAATGCTGTAACAGAGGAATACTGTAATCCATCAGCTACATCCTGCATATGCATACATTACAGTATAATACTCTGTTTTATGGAGGTTTGTACATTTTAACAGCCTGCATTGCTTACAAGTATACTCTTCATTTGGGGGTGGGGGAGCGAAGCTGTATTTATGTTGTGGCATTTAAAAAGGAATTATGATGATTGTTACCTAATTTTCTAGCATCTACCCTGAGGAATTAGGTCAGAATATGTGTGGTGTTACATGTTAAGGGCAGTTTTGTTCAAATGTAAGAGCTTTTACTTGCTCTATTTCATCAATTCCTTTCTGTGGCTGTATTTGGAAAGTTTTGAAATACACAGCCAACATGGACATGGAGTCTACAAGGTTGCTTTAAACATTGTTGAAATTCTCCACCATGTTGATTTACTTCATTAGCATGAAATTTACCTTCTTCTGTTGTAATTTTCTTGCCAAGAAAGTTTCTATATTTGTCCGAGTGTACACCGCATGTTTATTGAATCTAAACGTTTTCACACCCGTCTGTGCATCATGACATGATGAGCACATGATAAAAATATAATGTAAGCTTTATTGAATCCCCCTGAAAAGAATCTCAAATACAGGCATGCTACAAAGAGCATGCAAAAATGCATATTTTGCTATAACACATAAAAATACAGTGCTTTTTTTAGGAAAAAAAAAACAAAATATTAGGAACATTAGGTTCTCATTTTATATGAACACTTAGGTATCATATCATTCTGACACATACTGAGTTTGTCAGCATGAAAAAATTCCAGATGTTTGTGTGTGTGTGTGTGTGTGTGTGTGTGTGTGTGTGTGTGTGTGTGTGTATATATATATATATATATATATATATATATATATATATATATATATATGTATATATATATATAAAACATTTTTATTTTTTTATTTTTGTGAAATGAATGAAAACCTGATCATCTAAATGGCTACATAAGACTTGGTGCTATTTTCTTTATTTCTTTATTTAGGGTTTATATTAGTCTGGTGATTCATCCAAAGACTCTTTTCAGGCACAACCTAAACTATAGAGACAAATAAATAAAACACAATCCCCAGGATTTAATAAACTCTGTGTAGGCTTCATGCAGAGCCTACATGGAGTTTACATGTTTGCTCGATGGTGCAAGGCGAGCTGTAGTGCACAATTCATATTAATGATGCACAACTCACCTAAGTTAGGTTTTGTGGCTGGCAACAGTGTTGCCGACCAGGAAACTGTGTATGTGAACATGGATACAATTCTGTTTAAAGCACAGCACCTACAGTATGCGGATTTGTGCGGAATGCCACAATGACCACCAGGGCTTCACAGATAGCTGTCAATCTGTTACTGCAACATATCTCCACAATGATCAAGATAATGCTGTGACATTTAACCAGAAATAAGGATATATTTGCCATGGATGTTGCATTGACATGTGATACAATGAAACTCAAACATATCTATCATCCTCTTTGAGCAAGATATGTGGACAAAAGCATAGATAATGGGGTACAAAGGGCCAAAATGGGACAGATTTTTAATATTGCACTTTCAAACTTAGAAAGTGGATAGAATAAATAGGTTGTACAATAGCATGATTTCTCCGAAGAGCATGAAGTTTGAAACTGAAATGTGAGTCATCAGTTTCTGACTTCACTCTGCAATGACTTCAATGATTTGCCAGAAGATAAAAATATTAAGAGGAAAAAATGACAAATATGTGACAAAAAACTGGACATTCTGCAAAAATCAGGACAATCAAGAGGTATGCACTCATTGTATGTAATAGTGAGTCACAACAGTCCAGAGATCATCCCAGTGATATGGCAGAAATCTACAAATTTGATAAGGAAAACATCTGGACATCCTGGGTATATCTGGACAGTTGACAAGTATGAATGTGAAGTATATGGTCCAAACACAGTACAGGACAGTGTAATTACAATGCAGAGTATTGTGATATTCCATTCCTGGCATTCTGTACTGAAGCTGTGTTAATGATCTATAACAGGACATTGACTGCCATGTAAAACGATAACTCAGATTAAGTGTGAGAATTGAATAGGGATACACAAATGAATTGTAGGAATGGACACTGGGAAAGAGGGCACAGTGAAACTCCCTCATGCACAGCAGAGGAGGGCATGTCAATGGAAGATGGTTGTAGCAGCAACACCAAGCACATATCTCTATGGGACAGTATGGATTGTACAGTGAAAAAGTGTTGCTGTGACTGCCACACGAGGTGACATAACAATGATGAGGATGTCTGTGTGAGATAAGCATCCTTACATGAATAATGCAGGGACATCTTTTAGGGATCTCACATGCAATTGTGGTAGGGTGCATACTGTGAAGCTATGCAAACTGATATGCCTGAATATGAATGTACTCTCAGCAGAGGTGTCCAGCAAGGTGGCCACATCTAAAGAATTATGGAAAACATTTACAAGAATCAACCACAATCATGGACAATATCAGAATAATACCATCACTATTCCCATGCCTCTGACATATGTGATGTGGAGTGATAAGAGATGATCCTGCACACGCACACTTGAACAACTATTATGATACATCCACACACTATGAGAGTAACCCTGGCACTGTTATATCTCCAGGTGGTGTTATGCTATATCTGTATGCAACAGTATGGGCAATACGGGCTATTTCCCTTGTGTGCATGATATATATATATATATATATATATATATATATATATATATATATATATATATACATATATAGATAGCAAGATCCACACTGTTCACACTGTCATGAATGATATACATGCCATTAATGTTGTCAGGCACCTATGTCTGTAGTGTGTGCATAAGCAGAACAGGTAGCACACATGCATCTGATGTAACAACTTGATTGGTGTTCCGCACCATCAGGCAGTCATGTATATTCCACAGAAAGAATACCTAGGTATGGCCAATGTGTGACAGCTCACTGTGACAAAGGTTGTACACTTCAGTTACACATAACTTGGAAGATGTGTAGGGAGGTACATGAAGAAGGGTTCATTGTACACAGTTATTGGTGTGATGAAGGCTGGGAGCCATGAAGGTATTATGGCATCTGATGTCCATGTGCTTCATATACCCAGTACTTATGTTACATTCAAGGGAGTAGCCACCACTGTGAGCAGAAGCTGGTGGATACACCCCTTTCCATCTACCCAAGACATGGGTCACATACCTATTGGTCTAATTATAGGGTGTGATGCCCACATTATACTTTACTTGGGTGGTGTGTTTTTTTCCTAATTCAACAAATCCCTCCATGTTTCTTGTCACTGCAGGTGTTGTCATAGTTGTGACAGCAGTTGTTGGTATGTGTTGATACTATCTGTATCATACTATTACACAGTTAGAGTCAATGATTGTCCACAATCTGTAGTCCTTTAGGCAGCTGTTTGGACGCAGCATGTGTATGTCATCTGTGATGTCCATCACTTAATTAATGGACAGGAAAGGGCCTAGCAGACACCCCTGATGTACCAAACTGATCACTGGACTTAACATATAGGTCATATCATACATTTTAACATAGTGAGATGACATTTATGTCATACGCTGGTCTACTCATTTGGTGATATAACTGTTTATGGCCCCATATGACAGTGTTGATTGAATACCTCATTGTGGATTTGTATCAAATGCCTTGGGCTGGTCAAGTTACACAAGATGATACTCTTGTTATCAAACATGCCCTCGATGACCTCTTTGATGACATCTATCATGTGTAACAGACGATGTAGCATTAACAACTCACACAGGTCTGTTGCACATATTTGGAATATTACTAGTGTACATGTAGAAGAGGTCCCTAATGATGTTGGTCTACCTCAGAGTCGAGAAGAGTCAGGATGTCTCTATACATGCAAGCATCAGGTGTTGTTCCCCCATCTTAGGTGGATGCATGTTGATATATACCCTTGTATGGGAACATTGGCCATGTGGGCTGTATGTTGAACTGTAGATTTAACCATATCAGGAATGTGTATGTGCTGAGTCATACCATAGGTGATCTGCGATGTTGTCACAGCCCATCGATTCTGTGCAATAGGCCTGGATGAAGGTAAGACAGTGCATATAGTCTATCATGATATGGGCTACAGTTTTGACACAATCCCCCACACAGGTATCATTGAGAAAACCTCCAAGCCTGGGATGATATGTTGAACTGTGGATTTAACCGTATCAGGAATGTGTATGTGCTGAGTCATGCCATAGGTGATCTGTGATATTGTCACAGCTCATTGATTCTGTGAGATAAACCTGGATGAAGGTAAGACATTGCATACAGTCTCTCCTGATCTGGGCTACGGTTTTGACACAATCCCCCACACAGATATTGAGAAAACCTCCAAGACAGGGATTAACCCTTACATCAGTTGATGGGTAATGAATTGGCTCACTGACAGAACCACATCATTGAAAGTTGATGACTCAACCTGTACCCATAGAGTTGTCACCATTGGCAAAATACAAGGATATGTGCTTGGCCCTTCATGGTTTGAACTGTATTTCTCAACAATTCAGGCTAAAGTATATGGCCTTTGACTTATCAAGTTTGCTGATCCTTGTATATTGTGTGCAATCATTGAGTCCACCAATGGTGATAAGATAGTACAGGAGGAGCTAACACACACAACTGAATGGTTTCAAAGGCACATGATCTACAAATAAATGTAGAAATGGGTGTTTGTAAAGTTGTCCATCTGAAAAGTGGAATTCCATGTTAATCACAGCATTGACAACAGTCCTGCTACGTAGAACATCAGTGATGCAAGCGCTGGAACACGTGTATATAGCACTGTGAACTTTGATCACCAAGTGTCCACACTGTTATTGGAAGCCTATGCTGTGCATATCATAAGTCACACCATTATATTGAGATCTTAGGATTTTATGCTAGCACAGTAGTCAAACATCACCACAACACTAATAGAGTTTAATGCTCTCTTTTTCATGTACCTCACCAGACACATGTAGCAGCTGGAAGACCACAGGGCTTCCTCAGCAAGATAACACAGGGCCTACAAACAATACCATGATGTACGTGTCTTTATTGTATAGAAGGAGGTGACTTCTTCCTGGCCTCCAGGCCAATCTCTGACCTTGTCCTGGTGGGAGTACTGCATATCCAAAAATCTGATACAGCTGATGATATCAGCAGTGTCTGTTGAGGAGAATATATGGTGATGTAAAATGCTCCCTGTGATTTCAAGCAACAGTTCACTCACACACACATACACACACACACACACACACACACACACACACACACACACACACACACACACACACACACACACACACATAAACAAACACACACTTGACTACGGTGAGAATTAAATCCCTTCCTAAGTACACAGACTACAGAACCCAATACTTCACACCACATCCACAGCTCAAATCTAACTTGAAGTGTCTCAGACAATACTGTATAGGTGATAACATCAGCAGAGTCTGTTGAGGAGAGTATAACAGTGCCCCACATGTGTCCCAAATGCTCTCTGTAATGTCAAGCAACAGCTCCACACACACACACACACACACACACACACACACACACACACACACACACACACACACACACACACACGCACACACACACACACGCAC
Source organism: Protopterus annectens (assembly GCF_019279795.1). Taxonomy (NCBI): domain Eukaryota; kingdom Metazoa; phylum Chordata; order Ceratodontiformes; family Protopteridae; genus Protopterus; species Protopterus annectens. Next base: position 598,360,021 of record NC_056745.1, read on the forward strand.
ACACACACACGCACACACACACACACACACACACACACACACACACACACACACACACACACACACCACTGACTGCAGTAAGAAGAGAAACTCTACTTATCTAAGTCTGCAGACTGCAGAACTCAGCACTTCATGCAAGCATCATAGTACAAGTTTGACTTTTACATGGCTGCAGGTTAACTTATAGTGGATGACATCAGCAGTGCATGTTGGAGAGAAGAAGTTTGGAGGCCTGCATGAAATGAATCTATAGGCATGTACAAGTATCAAAATACTGTCAATTCATGGGACTGGAGTGGTAAATGCAGGATACACATTTCTGATCTTCTGGCTAGACACAGACACACACACACATGCATGCCCAGTTGACTGCAGTTAGAGCAGAACATCTACATATCTAAGTGCACAGAGTACAGAACACAGTATATTATGCAAGTGCCACAGCACAAGTTGGACTTTTATAAGACTGCAGATGAACTCATAGTAGATGACATCAGCAGGCCATGTGAGAGACAAAATGTTGGGAGACCTGCATAAGCTCATAGCTTCATATGTACACAGGACAGCTACTAGCCTAATGGGCCTACAGTGTTTAGAAGCCTAGCTGTGTAAAAACACAAGTATTCTTATTTAGCATAGTTGGATGGTAACTGCTAACAGAGCAAATATGTGATCAGCACCAAGTGGTCCTGTTCATGAGGAACATAGGTGCCACCCCAGAGGTGACTTTACAATCACCCAATGAGTAGTCAAAGTTGAGCTTGAACAGCAGCGCTGATTCATATGAAGTGGGAGCATATTAGAGAGGAATGTGAGTCACTGGGGGATATATCTCTCTTCTCAGCATGTTCTGTTTATGTCACTGGCTAGGTTGAGAACCCCTGGGCCAAGTAATTCTTGTCCCATTTGATTTGGAGATGTGCAGTATTTCCAGTAGGGCAGGGTCTGAGACTGCTCTGTAGGGCAAGCATAGCTCACCTCTCAGTAGCCTGCATGATACTGAGTACACTGACAGGTATTTCAGTTTTTCCATGTATGGCATGTGTGGAGGCCCTGGAATCTCCCATGTGCAACTCTGTGTTCTCTACAATTGCACCAGGTGTTTGGTGAAGGTCAGACAGAAAAAATAATTTTACTCAATTAGTGGTCTGATAAGGGTAGAGTACAGCAGAGGTATACCACCCTGGTCTTGGATGTGATGTCCATATGTATGATGTGTGCAATGGAGAATGTGCGTGTCACCATTATGGACACATAGTCATGAAAGTATAGATTGCTATCAACATTTATTGCCAAGTCTCACAACACTGTGTTTGAGCTTAGAGGGCTGCTATGTATATCATAATTATGAGGTGTACTTCATTGCTAAAGAGGACAATTAGCCATTGTATGCTTTAAGGTTCAGTCCATGAGATTGGCACCAATCATTTGTGTGTGGCAGCCTCTTCTGTAACATGTTACCATCATCAGGAGACTTTATATTGCTGTTTCTGGTTACCAGTCAGCTGCAAACTTGGTAAACCACAAGCCATCTACCTTTGCTTGCACCTCATGGAAGTAGTTACATACATACGTACAAATATTTCAAGCACAGGCATTAATGCCCTTCTAGCTTGCCAATATACCAAAACACTTGTTCCCATAATAAGTTTCCAGGCTGTTGTTAAAAATATCTAATCTAGTACTTCCTTTAATGTAATTTGGTAGGCTATTCCATGCATCAGCTACTCTGTCAGAGAACCAATTAGTACACTTATCATTCCTATAGAATCTTCTACATAGGTTGTCTGATGATTCTCTAGTACTTTTCGACAAACCCAAACATTCCCAGAGATAGTTGTCTCTAAATGCCCCATATACTTGAATAAGACCTCCTCTTAGATATCTGTAAGAAACACTGTACAACTTCTGATATTTTAGTCTTTCATAATAAATTCCATTTTCACATCCATGGATGGCCTTTGTTTATTTCTGCTGTACTCTTTCCAGTTTACTCATGCTTGTTTTCCTATAGGGTTTCCATAATGTTATTTCATACTCAAATTTGGATCTAATGTAACTAACAAACAATGACTTCATCATTTTTGATTTCCTAGATTTTATAAATCTTTCTATACAACCTATAGTTCTATAACTATTATTAACCAATTGGTTGATATGATTAGAAAAACGTACAGCTGACTCTACCCATATAACAAGGTCCTTAAATGAGTCTAAAATTTCAATCACTGTGTGCTGTATTAAATATTTACCTTTCAATGTATGTCTTCCAAATCTCATATGCTTACTTTTTGTAATTATTTATCAGCGCATTATTCTCCTGTGCCCAAATGGTCAATTTAGTCAAGTTATTTTGCAGACATGCCTTATCTGTAACACATGTAGTCAGTTTACCCAATTTCAGGTCATCTGCATAGAGACTGTAGAACACCTCAGATGAAAAAGTTAGGTCTGAAAGATACAATCTAAACAAGTCAGGGCCTAGGACAGAGCCCTGTGGGTCACCTTGACTGTAACCAAGGATTTCACCTGTTCAGTTGCTGTATGATACTTGTCATGTCCTATTTGTAAGCCATACAGCTATCCATCTTATCAAGAGTACATCAATACCTAGTTGTACTAATTTATTGATCAGTGTTTTGTGTATGACCCTATCGAATGCTGAAGTTAAATCTATATAAACTACATTACAGCACAATGTTTCATTCATAGCTGTTATTATATTGTTTAGAACATCATGTTACAGGTGGTAATAGATCTGTTTTCAACATATGCATGCTTCTATATGGTTTCAAGTCCCAACCCATCCAGTTCTGACAATAACTTATCCAATATTACCTTCTCCATTATTTTTCCACACATGAAAGTAGATTTAACGGTCTATCTGACTCTGGGTTTGTCCTACTCCCCTTTCCATTGAAGACAGATTTGATAAGCACATGTATCCAGTTTTGAGGAATCTCCTCATATGTATATGACCTAGTGAATAATTGATATAATGGTACTGTAAGATTTTGCTGAAGTGTTCCCAGGTCATTGTTACTAATTCCTTCTCCACCCTGTGCTTTGTTTGGATACAGTTTGCGCAGTTTTTTTCAATATAATTTAATTTGATTCCAGTATCTGGGGTTATCTGGATGTCACTAGGACAACGTATTACCCCTTTTGTGGAGCCAAACTGTTTTGGATAAAATTTTGTAAATATATCTATAATCTGTTTTGTCGGAGAATAAATTTTAAATTCTCACAAAGTTTATCAATTTGGGTGTCTTTACTCCTTCCACAACTTAAGTATCTATAAAAAAGGTTTCCTATTATGCTCAATATCTTTATATAAATTTTCTTCAAATTTTTCTTGATCTTGTCTTGCACTATGCTTAATCTGTTTGTTCAGCTTGTTTATTTCAGTTTTGAAAATTGTAGTTTGACCTCTTTTCCATTTCTTATATTTTTTGTCTCTCACCTTAATCAGATATCTTGTTCTTATGGAAATATATCCCCCTGATGTTGTATGCCTAGATCCTGATTGTGACACCCATGCACTGGCCCAGCAATCAAGGAGCCTCAATCCTCACCACTAACACCAGTGAGGGGCATCCATATAGGGAAAGGATAATAAATGCACATACAGTAAAGTACAATTTCCCTTAAGAGAACACAGAGATCACAATCAGTCTGGGGCTGGTTTCTCCATTTCTCCCCAGGTCCCCAGTAAGACTCCTCACTGGCACAGCTATAGGGTCCAGATCTCAGCTTAGTGGGCAAACTAAAACCTCCAGCACCCTCTCTGTCCAACCAGTGCTTTGTGCCCCTACCCAAGTAGCTGACACACACATACTTTGAGATAAGAGTTTATACAACCACACAGACACTCCTGGGGAAGGTTGGCATAGGTTCTTCAGTTGTACCCCTTTTACCCAGACTATACAGTAGAAATCACTGCCACCACTCAGCTAATATTTATCAGCTACTCAAAGGCCCTTATGAAAGGGTGTACAATTATACTGTGCAATATTATTATCCAAATGGTAAGTGCAACCAAACAGTCAAGACTTATTTGGAGTGACTTGGTACAGTATCACTATATACATGCAATGTACTCTTAGAGCTTAAATTATCTCTACACAAAACAGCCACAGTTGAAATGTTTAAAAATATTTAATAATAAAAAAAAACACAAGACAATACTTCTTATTTCACAGTGCTAGTCAAGAGTTCAGAGATCACAGAGAAATATTTAAAATAATACAGTACAAAAGTTCTGACATCACAGTAAAAAAAACTAGTCTAATCTTCCTATTTCCTAGCTATATCTAAGAGAAAACACAGTTCTAAAATCCTACTTACATATAGATGCAGTCAGAGTGGTGAGTTGGATGTTCTCAAGACAAAATGCTCCAATGCTCTCATTCCTTCTGTCCTTAAATTACAAGGCCATGTCAAACCCAGAGCTGTTGGACATGCTACACTTAAAGAAATCCCAATCCCTCAGAGCCACCCGGTCCAGGGATCTAAACCTTGTCATCACAATAAACAAAACAAATTTAAGGACAGAAGTAATTGTTTAACATACAAGGCCATGTCAAATCCAGAGCTGCTGGACATGCTACACTTAAAGAAATCCCAATCCCTCAGAGCCACATGCTCCAGGGATCTAAACCTTGTCATAGCAATAAACAAAACATGCTGGAGGGATAGGTTCCTAACCCAGAGACTCCCCAGACTCTGGACTAGGCTGCCCATTCATGTCAAGCAGAGTGCCTCTTTGGCCCTCTTCAAAAGGAACATTGACGATTGGATGGGGAAAGGAATTCACCCCAGGGATCATGTCAGTCTCCCTGCTAGACAGGGGTCCAGAAAGTAAATAATGTGGGAAGAAATAGCCAGGGAATTGTTATGGCTAGGCTTGTATAGGCCCTAGGGCTGATAGCCTAGTACCAACCTATGAACCTATGAACTGATTTATTTCAGATTACATTTCTTTCTGGTTTCCAGGCTAACAGACTCTCAGAGGTTAATAGCCCTTTTGATCTTGCAGCTGGTCAGGAACCAGAGCAATAAAAGAAATTATACATGCAAATTCTAGCCATTAACTCTGGCCTCAAAACAATAGGCAGAATGCCTTTATCTAGACATCTCAGCTCTGAATTTTGACATCAAAGAATTGACTAATCAGCTTTATTACAACAGAGTGCACTGTTGTTAAATATTTGCAGTCCCACATTTAACACCATTTTTTTCCATTTAAGAGAACAAGCCTGTGGTTTATATTAATATTTACAAATGACAGAATTATCTACACAATTCTATCTGGTTAGGCTGGCAGCCTTCACCTATCTTCACACTGATGTTAAACATTTTTTTGATTTTTTGCACTCAAACTATTTCTCTTTCAAAACTTTCTACATCCCATCTGCGGTTTTTCCACTGAACACCTCACTCCAGTTAGTTTTACACAGTGAGTGTTTTTGCTTCCATATAATCTGTAATTAACCTTCTGTGCATTGGTTTAGATTTCAGTTTGGCAGAATTATCTAGCAACAAATTAACCTTTATAACCCCATGATCACTGCACATCAATGGTGGTAAAACTTGACTTGAAGTAACAATGTCTAGTATGTTCCGTACCCTGGTAGGTCTTTTTTTACAATCTGAAGCAATTGTTGTTCCTGAATATACGTTGTGAATAATTTCCTTACTAACATAGTTGAATCAATATTATTCCAGTCTGTTTCTGGTAAATGTAATATTATTCTTCTTTCCTGTATTTCATGCAAGAAATGTATGGCTTCTTCTAGGTCATCTGCACTTGACTGTGGTGGTCTATACACTGCAATGATTGTTATATGTTCCAGGGTTGTCTTTATTGTCAGAGTTACACAGTCTGTAGTATTGGTGTCATCACTGAACATGTAATAATCACAGGTCTTATAATTATCTTTAATCCCTATCGTAACACCTCCACCTGATTTTTTGTTAGAATGTCTATTACAGTAAAAACATTTATACCCTGACAGAACCGGTTTCCAATCTTTGTTCTGTAACCATTTTTCACAAACAATAACAATATCAATGTTGTGGGAACATAGCACATTTTCCAATAAAAAATATTTATTATTAATGCTCCTAGCATTAACATCCATCAGAGATGCAACAGATGTTGCTATCAGTGAACTGTTACATTTTTGACCTGGCAAAAATTCTGCCTAGTTTTTGTCAAATGTTGCAAAATGTCTGCTGCAAAAATTCTCTTTCCAGATCTTGACAAATGCACACCATCCTGTCTGAACGTGTGTGCCCAAAACTAGGTTGGGTGCTCTACACATTTTTAGTTTTTTAAAACAGGACATTTTTTCCATGTAGGTATTTACTCAAAAAACCTTTTCATGCACAGTGGCCTGACTATCCTTTCTATAGGTAATTTGTGAAAAATATGTCCTAACACCAGTACAAGCTATATTATCTAAGAGGGCTGTCAGTTCTCTATTAACAGTCATATAGAATCCTTGCAGATGACATCACTTGTACCAACATGAATAAAAACGGATCTGTACTTCCTTAAGGTGCTCCATGGCTTGTCTCACATCTTCTATTTTTGCTCCTGGCAAGCTGTTAGAAAAATATGTATTAATGTGTGTATTAGTAATATGCTTAGTGCATTCAGAGCCTAAAAGAGTTAACACATTTATTCTATTTCATACTGCATAAATCTGTACAAACTGCAGTTGCTTTCTGACCTTGTATTGTCAGCTAAATTTTGCTTGTGCTTTGGAAATTTACTGAGAAGCAGATGATTTCTGCTTGCGTTAGGAAAATAATGAATATACTGCTTATATGAAACTCAGACAAGAAGTTCCGCTGTGCTATGAGAACATACACAGCTGTAGAAGTAACAGATAATTAGGACAAAGCCTGCTTGAAAATATGAACTGCAATCAGCATTTGCTTGTAACTGTATTAGTAGAGTACCTTGAAATGTAACACTGTAAAATAGAGGCTTGTAAGCGAAGTACTGGTCATCAAGGCCAGGTTGTTTTTCTGAAAAGTTTCTCACAAATCTAGCCATGTCAGCAGAAAATCTGAAGTAACACCTGCTGTAGTACAGTGCTTAAAGTTGTGTTTGATTACGTCAGCTTAGAAGGCCATGTCTTGTAAAACAGTATGAGAATGAACATACTTCCTGTTAGTAAGACAAATTCTTGTATTTGCATGTTTTTGTCCCCTTGCTGCAAGTAAATTAAAGTGCCTTAACTGAACCTTACATTTATTGGTCTTTGAAGTTTTTTCCTTTGACAGATTGGTCCTTCGGACCGGAAACCTTCACTTCGCCTCGGATCAGACAGGCCAGGTGGCTTGAAACCGTACGGGGAAGAAACCACATCAGTTCTTCTTACTTGAAAAGTCCTCCGACTGAATTGTCGTACAAAAGAGGCCAGCCACTTTCTGATCTGCGACTGAAGGACGGGTTTAATCGAACCAGGTGATCAATCACGAAGGCTCAGGTAAGGTGAATCTACCTTCTTTTTTCTGTTTTAGATCAGGGACTAGATTTGTATTTGTTCTGTTAAGACTTTATTTATAAGTCAGGGACAGAAAGATTACTGTCTTGTCATAGATCAGGGAAACAGAGCATGTAGGCAGTCATTCTGAAGAGACTATAAAAATATCCGTGGTACCATGTTAAAAATAAGGAGTTACGTAACGATTAAAAGGGTAGAACAAAATGAGTAATAATTGTACAAAAAGGTCCCAAAATCCGCCATTAACCGAAGATGTGAAATACATGCAGTCACACCGTGCTGATAATATTAAATACTACTCAAAATGGGTTAATAAGTATGAATTTGACGGTAAACTAGAAAAATCCTCACTTGTCATAGGTTCATAGGTTCATAGGTTTATACTAGGCTATCTGCCCGAGGGCATTTATAAGCCTAGCCCATAGTTTTTTGTGGCTTACGCCACCCCTTAGTTTGGAGAAACTATGCCCATTATTTAGCTGTGCCTCTGTCGAGCAGTGACACTGAGGTAACCACTGGGGTGTATCTGCGATCTCCCATCCATTGGTCAAGATTCCTCTTGAACAAGGCCAGCGAGGTGCTCTGCCTCACATAAACCGGGATTTTGTTCCACAGCATAGGGAGTCTTTGAGTGATGAATCTATCCCTCCAGCACGTCCTATTAATAACCGTGTTGAGGTTTAAGTCACCCGCCCTTGTGGCTCTGAGGGCTCTAGATTTTTTGAGATGAAGCATATTCATCAAATCTGGGTTTGACATGGCCTTGTATGTCAGGCATAGGTCACCTCTGAGCAAGCGGTACGCAACTGAATATAACTGGAGTTCTTTCAGTCGTGCAGCATAAGACAGATTTTTGAGACCCTTTATCCTTTTGGTGAGGAACTTTTGTGGCCTCTCCAGCTGCTGCAAGTGTCGGGTCAGATACATTCCGAATGGGGCATTGTACTCGATCATTGGTCTGATGAGTGATGAGTATAGGGAGACCATGACCTCCCTTGATCTAGATGTGAATCCCTTCATGATAAGGTGGGCAATGTAGAAGGTCTTCCTAACTACTTTAGCAATATGAGTGTCGAATGAAAGGCTACTGTCAACCTGGGTTCCCAGGTCCCTAATAACTTCTTCTGTGTTCAGGGGATTGCCACCTATATGGTAGCTAGGGGTAACCTTATTTTTCCCGAAGGGTATGACTATGCATTTCTTGGCATTTAACTTGAGGCCATGGCTCTGGCACCAGTTATCCGTTTCTGTGAGACCCTTCTGAAGGATGTCTGTGTCGGATGTGTTCTCAACTACGGCGCCCAGTTTGCAGTCATCTGCGAACTTTGTCAGCCATAACCCTCCTGTGTTTGTTTGTACTTCAGAAAAGTAGATGCCAAACAAGAGTGGGCCCAGGACTGAGCCCTGTGGGACACCACTTGTGACAGGCTTAGAGTCTGACATGGCGCCAGCAACTCTGACCCTGTGGGTTCTGTCACTCAGCCAGTTTGCAACCCATCCTGTAATGTATGGGTTTACATTTAAGTTGATGAGTTTTTCAATGATAGCCGAGTGGGGTATTGTATCGAAAGCCTTCGCCAGGTCTAGGTAGGCTGTATGGACTGCCTTTCCCTCGTCAATGGCCTTGGTGACTGTTTCGAAAAAGTCAACCAAGTTTAAAAGGCATGATCTGCCTTTGACAAAGCCAAACTGGGTTGGATCCAAAGTCTGCAAATTCCCTATGTCTTTATTTATGAGATCCATTATGATCCTTTCCATGGCTTTGCAGATCAGGCTTGTCAAGCTAATGGGATGGTAATTTCCAGGGTCGGTGGAGGCACCGCCTTTGTGGAGTGGGACCACAGTCGCTGTGCGCCACTCCCTGGGTACGTATCCGGAGGTGAGACTAAGATTAAACAGCTGTCCTAACTGTGAGTTTAATTCCTCGTTGAGTTCATGGAGCACACAGCCGGGGACACCATCAGGTCCCATGGATGCTGTGTTCTTTGCCTTGGAGAGAGCAGTTCTCACCTAAGCGTTGGATATGTTTGGGGGGCTACAATCATTTGGTATAGATATCTCTTCTTTAGGCGGGGAGGGTGGGGAGAAGTTTGCACTGAACCTGTTAGCCAGTATGTTGGCAATGTCTGTAGGATCAGTAATCTTCACATCATTTTGAACTAATTCTGAACATATCTGGGAGTTTCCTCCTAGGTTTCTGACATAGCTAAAGAATGCTTTATGGTTGTCTTTAGAGTCCTTAGCTATTTTTTTCTCAAAATTAGCTTTGGATGATTTTATGAGAGCTCTTAGCTTTTTACTTATAGTGATCAGCGGTGTCTTACCTTTTAAGGATTTTGCTCTATCTTGTAGTAGCTTTCTCCTTTTATTGTAGAGTTTGTTTATGGCTGGGGTCCACCAGACTGGATGCTTGCCTTTGGTACAAAGAGTCTTTGTTTTGCTTGGGATTACCTGATCCATGCAGCCCTGCAGGTGCTGGTAGAAGGCATTTGTAAGTGATTCAGCGGTTTAAGTAATGTTAACCGCCGGCTCAGGGGCCTTAAAAGAGACCACACTAGTCTTTAGAAGTGTGAAGTTGGCTTTCGAAGTTTTTACTGTGGTCTTTTTCATTTCGGTGGGGCAGGATGAGGACCTCCAGCGAGATTAGTTTGTGATCAGATCTCACCAGTGAGGGGTATACTTCTGGCGTTGAACATTGTGCTCCCATGTTCGTGATGATGAGATCAAGTATGTTCTCTCCTCTTGTGGGGATGGTGACTAGTTGTTCCATGGCATTTGAGTTTATGAATTCCAGGAACTTTTGGGCTAGAGTGTTTGGGCTTGAGTAGTGTTCCCAGTCTATGTTAGGGTAGTTGAAGTCACCTAGTATGATGGTGTTCGGTGATACATTTATCCCCTCCAGTGTTTTCAGGAAGGCCATGTGAGGTTCCTGAGTTTGCGAGGGTGGCCTGTAACATGCTACAATTTGCAGAGCAGTCTTGCCTATGGTTAATTGCACCTGGATTGTTTCCGATGCATCGTGCGATGCCACCAATATTAAGGTGTGGGTGTCCTTGATGAATATGGATACCCCTCCTCCTTTCTTGGTATTGTCCGGGTTTTGTGGCCGGAACGCATGATATGAGGTAAAACCTGATAGTGCTGGGGTGCTCTCAGGAGCCTTGAACCAGGTTTCTGTCACAGCACAGACATCGATGTTCTCCATACTGAGAAGGGCCTCGAGTGCATGCATCTTGAGGTTGAGACTTCTGGCATTGAGCAGCATTACCCTTAGTTTTTTTTCTTTGTTTTGTTCTAGGGTGGTAGGTTTAGAATTTGAGCCTTGCCTAAAAAAGGCACTATGGGGTGGCAAGAGCCTTTGCCAAAATCCGAATCCCAGGGTGACAAGTGCAAGCCATCCCTTGCAAGCAGCGTGGCTTGTCCAGCATGTCATCCCAGGCAGACAGACATTGGATCCCCTTTGAATGACACCAGAGTTTAAGCCAATTGTTAAAGCTGATCATCTTATCTCTGTATTGTGGCATCATTCTTGGTGAAGGTAGGATACTGCTCAAGGTCAGGGTCATACCTGCCTGGGCTACATAATCAGAGAGCTCCTCTATGTCTCTTTTCATGTAGTCCAGGGAGGTATGCCTCAGGTCGTTTACACCAGCGTGGACAATGATTGAGTCGTACTTGTACCTGCTGTTGAGAGACCTGAGTGCATGCGTTATGTGGCGGATTCTAGCACCCAACAGGCAGCTTACTGTGACCTTCTCCTTACTCAGTCTGGTGAGCGGACGCCAGTGTGTCTGACTATGGAGTCACCAATGACTAGTGTGTCTGGCATAGTGTTTGGCCTTAAGGGCTGTGACTGCTTGACACTCTGACTGTGTGGTCTATGTGATGCAGGTGTTGTGTTCTGAGGTGGTAGTTGTTTGGGTGTCTGCTTTGGTGGCCTCTGCTGTTTTGGTAGATTTTTGATCAGAGTCTCCGAGTATGTCTTTGTGTGTTTATGTGTATGATTTGAGGTTGTGATGGTATTATGTGAGACTGGGTCTATAGTGTGTGTGGTTACCTTCTCCTCCTGTCTGGTCTTGCCAGTCCTATGTTGAGAGAGCTCAGCCTCCAGTTTGGCCGTATAGTTGCATCTCTCGCATGTAGATTCTAGAGGTCGGGTAAAAAAGCAACGTCAATTAGGAATTCCTCAGGCACACAGGTGGATTGAGGAAGTAAACCGAAGGGAACAAAAGAGTAATAATTCAAAAGCAATGTTTTTAGATAAGGAGGACAATAACTTAGTAATAGCATCAGCCCCTCCACCTCCCTTACCAGAATATGAGGCAAGTGAACAAATTAGTCCACCCCTGCGATATCCTGCTGTCATTTCAAATGGAGACATTACAAAAGTGAAACCGTTTGTTAGAGATCCCGTCGAGACCAGGTCTCGAACACGGGCAGGAAACTCAAAAGGGGACATTGAGTTATACCAAATGGGTAGAAATTCATGATATGTGAGTGAAGAAGAAATATGCCCACTTATAGAAGTGCCTAATCCTCAGGCAGGGCAAGAAAGACAGGACCCAACTATTCCAGTGTATAGACCCTGGACTCCAGAAGGCATCCGGAAAGCCACTGAGGGAATTCCCCATACAAAAGTTAATTTTAGAAAGTTCTTAGAAGATTTGCAAGGAATGAGGCTGAGTTATAATTTAAACTGTGAAGAGGTAGAAAAAGTAGTCAGACAAGTTGTGGGACCAGATTGGCACATGATTAGTGGCAACTTGAATCCCCGTGATATTGCGCTGAGGCCCCTCCCACATAGCAGCACAGAATTAGACAACAGAGTGAAAGGTCTTACAGACCGCATCTCTGAGAAATGGAAGCCTAGGGCAGGCTGGACTTGCATTAATCAATGCAGCCAACAGGAAGGTGAAGCTGTTGACCGATATTATGCCAGACTATTAGAATGTTCTAATAACCATTGTGGAATGCAGGTTCCTGAAGATCAGACACACGATTCCCCATATGAGCAGCAGTTAAAGAATGCATTTTTGAAAGGCAGTATTGCACTTATAAGTAGCTTTATTACAAAACACATGGTAGATCATCGTACAAGCAGGTTACAGTCATTGCATGAATATGCTAGGCATGCCGAAAGGCATTTTAATAGCAAAAAGAAAAATAAAGCCCAAGTATTTTCTGTAGAAGATGGAGCAGAAGTTTATGTAGTACAGTCCGGGAAAAAGGGCAAGAGAAAGGCCCAGGGAAACAAACGATCTGATCAACAATCAGTGGACTTTGAAGGGCGAAAGAAAAGGGGTGAATGTTTTAAATGCAGTAAGAAAGGACACTTGGCAAGGGAGTGCAAGAAAAACAAGAAGGCAACCACGGAGGATAAGGAGGGTGAGGACTGACTATATGGTAGTCAGGAATCACTAGAAGGGGAAAGTGGAGAAAGGACAAATGAGTATGTGATAGAGGGAGTAGAAAATGTGACAGAAGAAATAGAGGAAGTGCAAGAAGTCATGGGTAGTGAAGAAAATGAAATATTGGATTTGGCTTTATTGAGCTTAGAGCTCTATTTAGCAGACACAAAACCAGAAGTTACACTCCTGGTAGAAGGGAGGGAAGTCAGATTCTTGTGTGACTCAGGGGCATCGCGGACCCTGGTACATCCCTCCAAACTGCCAGAGAATACAGAGTCACCTGATTACATATTAGTGAAAGCAGCTAATGGACAGCTATATCAGGAGCCCCTCTCCCATAATATTGTGATAACTGATCCTGTTTCAGGATTGACCCAGAAAAGCAAAATTGTTGTATCTGCAAAATGCCCAGTAAACCTCTTAGGCAGAGACCTTATGCAGTTATTTGGTATAGCAGTAGTTCCGACTATGCAGGGTATGGAAGCCCAGTGACAAATTGATGCCTTTGCAGTGCAATCGGAGGGTGAAATATTTTATTGGTACAGCCAGGACTTGGTTACGACTGGTCCAGGGGTGGTGACCGAGGAGTTGATGAACATAGCCACCAGCAAGTTCCCCTTCCTTGACATTGATAAACAGCATTTGTTGCACTGTACTCTGTATTATTGTAATACACCAGGACCTGATAAGGAATATGAGCAAGAATTGTTTAGAAATCGTGCAAACAGATTAGTATTACGTAACCTGTACTGGGACACAGAAGGGAACAGTGTAGCCAGCTGTTCATTGCCCCAGGAGTTCTTTGCACTCTATAAATCTAATCGATTACCACATGTTAGCTTAACTAAGGACAAGAATGTAAAATGGGTAGACTTAGGAGAAAAAGTCACGAAATGGGAAAAACGGACAGAGTTAGAACTGTCAGAACAGGGAATACAAATGCAGAAGCTGAATTGGATAACTCAGACCCACCCAGCTGTGCACTTTCAGTTTAGCAAAGACAGCTGATTAGCACTCCTATTGAAGGAGGAAGAGAATGCCTTACAGAATATCCCTAAAAATCTCTGGTCAACAGGAAAATCAGATGTAGGACTCATTCGTACAGCAGGACCAGTTACTATTATGCCAATGTCAGCATTTAGATCACAGAAGAGACAGTATCCCTTAAGAAAAGATGCAGAGGTAGGAATCAAACCTGTTATAGCAGCTTTACTTAAGGAAGGGGTGCTGGTAGAATCTTCCAATTCACCATGTAACATATCCTTATTTCCTGTTAAGAAAGCGAATGAAGAGTGGCGTATGGTCCAAGATTTACAAACTGTAAATGACGCAGTAATACCAAGGGCATCTGTGGTGCCAGATCCACACACCCTGTTGAATGATTTAAAACCTCAACAGAAATATTTTTCTGTGGTAGATATCAGCAATGCGTTCTTTTCAATACCAATACACCCTGACAGCCAGCATTGGTTTGCATTTACATTTCAGCAGAAAAGGTATACATATACGCGACTACCACAGGGGTATTGTGAAAGTCCAACAATATTCTCACAAGAAATGGCAAGCAACTTGGTGGGATTTACCCCACCAAGAGGTAGTCAGATTTTGCTTTATGTTGATGATATCCTGCTGGCGTCCCCCACCCAGCAAGATTGTAAAGAGGACACTTTAGCGCTATTACAATTTTTAGCCACTGAAGGACATAAAGTAAACAAAGATAAACTGCAGCTTTGGAAAAAACAAGTTAAATACCTAGGATATGTAATATCCAAGGAAGGTAGGACATTAGATGAGGACAGAAAAATAGTGATTTTGCAAGCAGCAAAACCCACTACCAAGAAGGAAATTATGTCCTTCCTGGGTACGACTAATTTTTGTCGGAGTTGGATTCCAAACTATGCCTTGGAATCTGCACCGTTGACTAACCTGAATTATAAAAAGCCTATGGCAGCACAGGATTTGATACAATGGACACCAGAAGCAGAATCTGCTTTCTGCAAACTGAAACAGTTAATAGCGTCCTCATTAGATTTGGGATTACCAAACTATCATAAACATTTTTTCCAAACTGTAGATTGTAAGCAAGGCTATATGACATCAGTGTTAACACAGCAGCATGGGGACAAGCAATGCCCTATTGCTTATTATTCATCACAACTGGACCCAGTGGCACAGTCTTTACCTCACTGTGTACAAGCAGTAGTTGCAGCTGCAATGGCAGTACAGGCTTCGGCCTCAGTAGTGTTGTTCCACCCTCTCACATTGAGAGTGCCTCATGCAGTCGCAATTATTTTACTGCAAGAGAAGGTAGCATGTCTTTCCCCTGCTAGGCATCTTTCCTGTATGACTATATTGTTGAGCCAACCTCATATGACAATTGAATGATGTACGACTTTGAACCCTTTTACCTTGCTCCCAACCCCTGCAGATGGCACATCACACAGCTGCTTGCAGGTGATTGAGCAAAAGACACTGCCAAGAAAAGATCTTACGGATGTTCCCTTGGATGATGCTGAGGTGACATACTACATGGATGGCTCGTGCAAAAGGGGTCCTGCAGGACAGAACCTAGTAGGATATGCAGTAGTTTCTGATACTGACATTATAGAAGCGAAATCTTTACCATACAGTTTATCTGCACAGGCAGCAGAATTAATTGCCTTGACACGGGCATGTACTTTAGCAAAGGGTAAATGTGTAAACATTTTTATTGACAGCCAGTATGCTTTTTCTACTGTACATGTTTTTGCGCAACAGTGGAAAAATTGAGGAATGATAACATCTACTGACAAACCAATCAATCATGCACAGTTTATTTTAGATCTTTTAGAATCTATTCAGTTACCTCAGAAAGTAGCTATTTGTAAATGCCCAGCTCATACCAAACAACAGGATAGGATTTCAAAATGTAATGCGAGAGCTGATACAACTGCAAAGCAGGCAGCTTCAGAAGTATTTCTTTTGAATGAGGAATTACAACCCTCTGAGATTTTAGACCTAGAAATGTTAAAGACAATGCAGACACTTACTACGCAAGCTGAAAAACAAAGATGGGTAAAACGAGGAGTATTTCTCGAAAAGGGGCTGTACATCTCTAAAGAAGGAAAACCAATATTGCCATCTAATTTGTTTAGATATGCAGCTTTGTTGAGCCATGGGCAGTGTCATGTCTCAATAGGGGGGATGGTACAGCTGGTGAATTGAGTGTTCATGACATATGGCTTCTCAAATTACTCTAAAAATTTTTGTTCATTATGCCACATCTGTAATAAACATCATGCACAAGGGGCGTTAAAGCCCAAGCAAGGGAGTTTCCCTACACCACCGTATCCGTTTCATACTATTTGCATGGATTTCATAGAGTTGAATAAATGTGAAAATAAGAAGTATTGTCTTGTCATTGTAGATATGTTTTCCAGATGGGTGGAAGCCTTTCCGACAAAAAATCCAGATGCTACGACTGTAGCCAAAGTTCTTGTAAAAGAAATCATCCCTAGATTCGGCATTCCGGAAAGGATCTACAGTGACAATGGCACACACTTCGTGAATCAGACCATACAGCAGTTAAGTAAACATTTTTGCATTTCTTTAAAGAATCATTGTGTGTATCACCCGCAATCAGCAGGGCTAGTAGAGAGGCATAATGGGATTTTAAAGAGTAAGCTAAGAAAATTAATGATAGAAACACAGAGAAACTGGGTGTACTGTCTACTCCTGGCACTGTTGAGCATGAGAACTGTTCCGAATGCAAAAGGATTGACTCCTTTTGAAAAGCTCTTTGGAAGGGCTTACTATATACCTCAGTGGAAATCTCTCATGCTCGCAGACCAGGAAGCTGACAGTACATTAGCAGAGTATATGCGTAAGTTATTAAATTCTAAATATTTGTTGCAGTTAAATTCTGTTTCAGATAAAGAACAAACCAGACTGTCAGAAGTGGCAGTGCCCCTTGGAGCGTGGATCTGGCTGAAGGTAGTTAAGAAAAAGAACTGGGCATCTCCGAAGTGGGAAGGTCCATATCAAGTACTTTTGTCAACACCCACTGCAGTCAAAATAGTGGAGCAAACCTCTTGGATCCACCTGATGCACTGTAAGTTAGTTAAAAACTTTGAACTGGACAAAAATCTTGTTACATGCCAAGAGCAGTCCAGAAGAAACAGGAATGTAGAACAACCCTTTCCTCAGAAGTATTGCATAATCATCCTGTTAACTGTATTAGTGACAATAATATTTTTGTTGTGGCCTTTTCTTTTCCCAGCCACACAGACTGAACTGAATAAACGTGAAGCATTACTCATAAACTGGCATCCAAACTTTAACACTTACCAGGCAATTAAATATTTGTATGCTGAGACTTTCAATGTTTCGAATTGCTGGATTTGCACAGCTTTGCCGACAGAATACGGGGGGGGGGTTATTAATGACTACAGTCCCCCTAGGGGTCAAGGAGACCTGGGAAAACTTGATTTATGATACCTCAACCATTACAGCACAAGATAAAATAGCATTGCACTTGTCTGTTCCACAAAAGGGAACTGTGTGTTTTTATAAAAATGATACTGTTCAAGTGGGATTGCAATGTGACTGTTCCTTATAGATATTATACTAAAGGAAACAAAGTAGATCTTTATTGTAATACAAACTATGATTCATTTCTTGGATTGATGCATAAAACACTTGATGAAGTAAAACATAATTCTGTTCTTTATAAACAGCTGTCTATAATTGATAGAAAAATGTTTCATGCAGGGTGAGTGTACATTCATAGCAAGGTTACTACTAAAGTAGAGGATTGTTATTTTGTGTGTGGCAGAAAGGCATACAAATGGTTACCTGAGAATTGGTCCGGCAGTTGTTTTTTGGGTTACCTGGTTCCGGACATACGACACACTGCAGTTTTGCCTCATGGGAAAATTTGAAATGTCCAAGAAATCGTCAAGAAACCTGTAAATCCAGTGGGACAAATCGATGCATGTTGGAAAGACCATCACTCTCTAGGCAAAGGACTGACACACATGGACTTGAGTGATAGTGTTATATCGTGGGCAGGCATATTACCAGCATATGGAGCAGTGAAATCGATCTGGGAGCTGAGAAAACTTTCAAAACTTCTCGACGTAATGAGCAACACAACTTTTTCTGCTCTCAAATTGGTGACTGATGAACTGAATGTTATGAGAACTGTAGTGCTCCAAAACTGCATGGCTCTCGACTTCACCCTAGCGGCGAGAGGTGGTATGTGCGCTTTAATCCAAGAAGAATACTGTTCATATATTCCTGACCATAAACACGAGATAGACAATCATCTTGAGGTAATTCAGCAAGTGTCGGCCATGACCAAACCAGGCCCAAACCCTCTGACAGACTTTTTCCAGAAATGGTTTGGGGGGTGGGGTACCATCCTAATGAACATCCTGATTGCCATTTGTGTAGGTATGCTCCTACTGGGAGTATGTGTTTGTTGTGGTATCCCCTGCATGAAAAGACTGATTAAAGACCTTATAGACATGTTGGTTTCTGAAACCTTATATCAAAGTACTGAGTTTGAAGAATTGTTAAAAGACTAAAATGCTTTCATAAGTTTAAACTGAATGACTCTCTTAACTGCAAATCCTGAGCGGAAGAGGTTAAGAGAAGAAAACAAACTGTTTATGCTTATTTTGAAAGTAGAACAAAAGTATTAATAGGGGGGAAATGTTAGAAAAATATGTATTAATGTGTGCATTAGTAATATGCTTAGTGCATTCAGAGCCTAAAAGAGTTAACACATTTATTCTATTTTATACTGCATAAATCTGTACAAACTGCAGTTGCTTTCTGACCTTGTATTGTCAGCTAAATCTTGCTTGTGCTTTGGAAGTTTACTGAGAAGCAGATGATTTCTGCTTGCGTTAGGAAAATAATGAATAGAACAATACTGCTTATATGAAACTCAGACAAGAAGTTCCGCTGTGCTATGAGAACATACACAGCTGTAGAAGTAACAGATAATTAGGACAAAGCCTGCTTGAAAATATGAACTGCAATCAGCATTTGCTTGTATCTGTATTAGAAGAGTACCTTGAAATGTAACATTGTACAATAGAGGCTTGTAAGCGAAGTACTGGTCATCAAGGCCAGGTTGTTTTTCTGAAAAGTTTCTCACAAATCTAGTCATGTCAGCAGAAAATCTGAAGTAACACCTGCTGTAGTACAATGCTTAAAGTTGTGTTTGATTATGTCAGCTTAGAAGGCCATGTCTTGTAAAAGAGTATAAGAATGAACATACTTCCTATTAGTAGTTAGACAAATCCTTGTATTTGCATGTTTTTGTCCCCTTGCTGCAAGTAAATTAAAGTGCCTTAACTGAACCTTATGTGTATTGGTCTTTGAAGTTTTTTCCTTTGACACAAGCAAAACACTATTCAATGTTCATTATCTTCTCTGCAAATATAAGTATCACTTCCTCTAATAATTGAATCTCCAGTTACAAGAATATCTTTGCTGGCCAGCTCTGAAGAATCTTCATCTTCTAATACAGTAATATCTGTTCTATCAATTGTTATGAAGGATAGATCATCACCATTAGTCTTTTTAATCCCACTGTTTTCATTGTGTATTAAATTCTCATCCAGCTAGTATTGCAACTCTACAGCTTGAGCCATGTAGTCAACATCTGTCTTTCACTTCTTTTTTTCTTACAGTAATGTTCTTCAATCCTTCCATGTTCAGTTTTGATTTCTTCCTTTTCTCCTGTCCCTTGCCTCTTTTTTCTACATTCTCTGTTTGAAGAATGATGCCTTTTTCTGTAGACTGAAGGTTTTTTGGTAGGAAAACATCATCACTCCCTGTAACCTGTGTGTTACATAACAAAGCAGTGTTCTTTTTACTATGTATTCTCTTTCCTTTACAGTCATTAATCAGTTTATTTTTCTTCTTTGTTATTTGTTGTGACCTTCTTCATTTCTTTCTTTTTTTGTTTCCCTCTAAATAAACTGGATCCTCAGATTGCTGAGTACTTGCATTCAGAATTCCAAAGTTGTCAGGGGCATCATCTTGTTTCATAGGGGTTGAATGATATTTGTAGACAATAGGTGCATTATTTCCTAAATGTGTTCTATTTGTTCTATGCATAACATTATTTATTTCATCAGTCTAGCCATTAATATATGAAACAACAGTTCTCCAAGCCTTGCAATTGCACAAGTGCAATCATCATCATTAAGTCTAGATTTACTTCTGACAATGGTAAGCAAACCATCCAACTTTTGACTCGAGGAACACAGATCACCAATGTTATAAGCAGTTACCTTTAAATATGCATAGCATTTATTACACTGTACAAGATATTTGTGCTTTAGCAAATCGTTAATTGTGTACTCATTTAAATAATCCATATTCAGCTTCAAACAAACTACTGTAAAACAAAAGAATAATCAAAAACAGTGTCCACAGAATTCAAGGAGAACTTTAATCAACTTCTATAACAAAAAAAAAAAAAATCACACCAGCAGTATATAACTAAATAATAAATTAAGTAGAGTAAAGTTGTTCTGACCGTACAAGTTCTGCAAGCCAGACAAAAGTTGTAATTCCTTTACATTGCATGCAAAGGCACGCCCTAGCTTCTGCTCATTATTGCTCGCAGTTGCACTTCTTTTTAACAGTAAAGATCGATAAATCACAAACCAAGGTAGGACTGTTTAGATATGCTTAGAATTTTCCTCTCTGCAGTCTTTGTGAATTTATAGATGTCTAAGCCCCTTTGGGTGGCTAGAGCTTGCCTGTCTAAAACATATCCCTTTCTGACAACCAACAGTGAAATTAAAGGTGAAACAACAAAATATGCAGCAAAGTAAATCTTGTTATCAAGCTATCCTTCCTACCTACAAAAAGTTAAAAACAGTGATAAAAATACAATATGAATTCAAATAAAACTTCTCTTACCAGTCAACTCCACAGTGAATCACAAACCATGGTAGGATTGTTTAGATATGTTTGCAAACATTTGAGGGCCCAGCACAGATCCTTATAGTATTCTAATAGTAACTGGCAATTGGTGAAGGTGCAGTCCCCAGCTTTGACAGTGTGTGTTATGTCAGTGAGTCAGTTGCTTCTCCCAGTACTACTGTATGACTTAATTCTTCACTATGATACATGAATGGGGGATAGAGTCAAAGGCATTGGATAAGTCATCATGGATGGTATGTCTTGTTATCCTACATCCAGGTATGTGGGGTTAGTATCCAAGCAGTCCATAAGATTAAATAAGCAAGATCTACCCTTTTCAAAAACAAAATGGGTAGGGTCAAGTGTGTTGAAGGTCATCTGTGTCCCTGTGGATATGGTCCATGCTGATTCCTGCCCTAGCCTTGCAGATAAGTGTTTTTAGGCATATGGGTCAATAGTTGTAGTTCTGCATGTTACCAGGTTGATGTGCTTTGCATGGCACATTGATATTACATTTTGTACTGTGGTTGATATATGTGTGGGAAAAACTACTGAAAGACACAACATTTTATATTACATTTTGTACTGTGGTTGATATATGTGTGGACAAAACTACTGAAACACCAGGGTTGCTGGGTGGCAACAGATGGTTGTATTGTAAATATGTGACATATTGTTAGATACGGCCCTCAGTTTGTAATGTTTACACATGTAATTTCATGTCATACAGAGGGAATGGACAGTAAACTGCAGTGATATAGCATAATATGTATATTTCCATAGCCAGGTGAGTAGCAGGTTTGAGTAACGGTTACCAAAGTGCATAAGCATGTGCGATACACGTTTGCACATAGGTAAGCAGTGTGAAAATGCAAGCTGCATTGCTAAAGTCCAACAGTTATTATTGAGTCTATGAAATACACCTGGTGCTTAACTGACTCTGGGTTTGAATACAGGTGTATCTAATACTTTTAGATACATTTAAATACATTGCCACCATATCTAATACTTTTAAATACATGTAAATACATTGCCACCATTCCCTGTTGCTGTGAGTTGGTGCACAATGCACACCTTCACTCACAAATGGCTTAAAGATGTGAAATGGCTAGATAGGACAATGTGAAATGGGGTGCAAGTGGGGGAAGAACAAAGGGAAAGCATGTCAGGAATGTGCAGGAGGGAGATAGGAAAAAAACATAGCTATCCATTTCTTTAACAGTAGCAGTGTAAACTGAACATTTGTGGAAAATATTAACTGAATTTGGACTGTCACCTCCAGAGACAGTGGTGACCACAACCCAATCATATTGTATAGCTAATTGGACTGAATAAAGTGAGTCAAGAAGACATGTGTGAAATGGAGAGCTATGTATGGGATGATTTTCTTTTGTAGGACAAGAACCTTTTTTTTTTTTGGAGATAGAGAGAAAGGAATGTCAGGGAAGAGATGTAGGAATGTCTGGGTCAGGTAAGTTGGGTAGGTGAGGAAGCAGTTGCAGACAGACAAGACAAACAAGACAAGAGACAGAGACAGTGATGGATACAAAGTTTGGGGGACATCCCAATCCCATGGTCATCAAGCTGGATGACAGTGAGAATTGTGTCTTCAGCCACGGGACTATCATCACTGTCACTTCACTCCACCACTGGCTGGACTGCTTCATGTCTCCTTCTTCTCCTCCTGGTACTATGTAAAATGTGGGAGAGCAGCATCTCCAGCCATTGTATGCATGCACCAACAGTGCCAAACACAACCCTATGCACCATCTCTACAACTCTGTACGGGTGATAAAATCAGTACATCTGCCACTGCTCCCAGAGGAAACCACTGGACAAACCTCCAGGGCAGGACTACCTGAGGGGGCAAATAGTGCAGGAGAAGCAGAAGTGGTACAGGCAGGATGGTTCCCAGATGAGCTGGGCAATGTTGCTGGAACTGTTGAAGGGGTGGCAGTCAGATCTTGTGGGGCAGACCTACCCCGGTGCACTGTGGGCCATTTAGTGATGTAGTACATGTAGATGACATGAACACATTTTGACGACACAGTAAATTAAAAAAAAAAAGATAAAGGAATAAATAAAATACAAATAAAATACAAAAGATAGATAAGGGTAGGGCGAAAGAAAAAAATAGATAAGATTAGTACCATCATATGTGACCTACAATGCATTAATACAATTATTTGACTCAATTATCTTAACTTTTACTTTTAAGACTACCACCTCCTAACAGATAACTTTTACTTTTAAGAGCACCAGCTCTTAATAGATGCACACTGTACTACAGATTGCAGCAAGTACTCATTGACATGTCCATATATTGCACATATCGGTGCTCCAGTTGTATAGATTACAGTTTACAGCAGGGCATTTGTGCCACTGGTATAGAGGTTTTAATTTAATTTAAATAGATTTGAAGAATTAACAATATTGTATAGTTGGAAAGTGTGGTATTTGAACTCACAACCTCTGATTAAGGTATAATATTGTACTCTTGGTTTGTGCTACAGACTAATGCATACATACTTGCTTTTACAGTTCAGCTATGCATGCTCAATTTGATACAACTCTATAAAATACCAAAAAAAGCTATCTTTTAACTTTTAATGCTACAATAACACTACTCTTCTGCTGTATACATACCACATGCTTCCCTCATCCTCGCCAATATATCCCCATGGGTTCAGACATTCATCTCCTGGTTCCTGGCAGCTGTGGAATAAACAGAATAGAACAGAACAGAATACCATTATGAATAGCAGTCTTGCCTATATTCAGCTTTTAAGTGTTACATGTACTCTCTATAGTTGATACTTAAACAGGTGTGGGATGTCCGCAGTCCTAAATTCCCTGATCCAATGGGTGAGGGTATCCCTCTTCCTTCTCCATAGGTCATTGTAATGATGCCAACATTGGTCACCAGTGCGTGGGATACCAGTGGCATTGGTTACAATCTGAGCTAAACTATCCCAAGCTTCTGACTTATACTGGGAGCCAGAATAGTCCCCCTGCAGAAGCCTGGTACTGTTTTTCTTAACTAGGGATGCAATAAAAAATTTAGACTTCTGAACACCTCATCTCTGTGCCCTAAACCTGATACCTTCTCCACAAATGCCTGCCATGTCTAGCACAGATCAAGAACAATGAAGAGTGATGGCTTCCCACCAATTCCAGTTATCGAGTTTACTGGGAGTGCACACACTGTTTGAAACTGTTGCCCTCTGCTTACCATTGTGCAAACATGGTGCTCAGCACTGTGCACTTCTGTGCATCACTTTTACAAGATAGTAAGAGAAGTGCAACCATGCCAAGGAGTGAGATTACATAATCGCAGTTGCAGTTTCAAGGTAATTGGATGTACAGGCAGTTGAATATGTGTGTTAGACAAATGTGATGGCCATGCCAGTCCAGATAGCAGAAATATACTTACAGTAATATAGTACACAGTATACCCACAGTCATACACCTGATAATAAATGTGACAATACATAGATATATACAGAAATAACTGACACAAAACTAGTGTGTCAGCCCAAATACATATAATTCATATCAGCTCCACCATGTCAAGGGTTATAAGTGAGAGTGGAAGTGGAACCACAATAAAAGTATATAGAATAAGCTGCATTTGAACCCAGGACCATGTGTATGTCAGTTCTACACTCACACCTGTAACCCCAAGAAGGTTGAGAAAACAGTTGCCTGTGTTGCAGTTCATTGCTATAAACTGCAAATGTCACAACAGTAAAACAAAGTTTGCACACCCTGTACTAGAAATCAGGACCATCTGCACTCCAACCCTGCACACTGCTGCCACAGAAATAGTTACATGACATTCCCATTTTACTAATCATTCTTAAGGTCTCACTGTTAACCGCAGTGCACTGACACTTGGCAGCGTTATGCAATGCCCTGTAGTATTAATTAAATGTATCCAGTTTTTATTTTTGTCTGTCTGGTCCTGTTTGCTTCCTGGGTGGGCCAGTTGTACAGTTTGCACACTTCCATGCTTTGCACACTAAGTGCACTAAGTGATGCATCAAGCATGCACTGGCCAATTTAAAAAAAAAGAAAGAAATGTGAGAAGTAGCTGAAATGAGGAAAGGCAATCTGTAACATACACATTAGAAAATGTTAGTAAACATGAGATATTTTTACATATGTCTGGATCTGAACGCTCACTTCAATGCACCTTCAAAACAGAAAATGGGTGCCTTATCCCTCATTGCCACACAATCAGCTTTGCAGCAAAGAACTTAAATCCATATGCACACAACCAGCTGCAACAGCATCTACACTGATATTAAACCATACAAGTGTTATTTGTACATGCATTAGATTTGGATGTACTACACCAAGTGATCACACAACCTGTCATGATTATTGCTTGCAAATATACAGCTATACTTATATTTCTGTGTTTGTTTGCCATTCTTCATTTATCTGAGCAGTAATCTGAGACATGCAATGTGAAAGCCATTCTATATAATTGGGCTTAAAATGTGTGAGGATATTAAGTGAAAATAAGATCATGTGCAGTTGTCAACAACTGAAGGGCAGGTTGGGTGTTAAGGAACACAACCATTGACTTCTGTCTTGCTTACTTACATTCCAGTCTTGCATCTAACCCTTTGTAGATCTAACCTGACACATGCAGTAGAAGTAAGGCAGCCTGCAGTGCTGTTGTGTTTTTCTTCTCCTTACCACTAATCATTCGCAGTTGCAATGCATTAAATACAAACACTGAGGGAGTGCCTGCACTATGTTTATATCTCCTACACAGATCCAATTTTGGGAGATTAGCAATTCCAATGAGTTCACACCTCATTTGCTTCTTCACCTTCCTAACTGAATCTACACTATATAAAAAGACAACTGTGTAGCTAGGCAAACTGATGCTGAAGAGACTTATTTTTGTTGGGAAGACTGCATATGCCACTATTTCTTCAGGATATATCTGTACAGAGAAGTGCTGAACTTCACAAGGTATGCTTCCATTTGGTTAGCTACATACTGCATAAGCTGGAATATATTGAAGACAAATCTGAATCAAAGTCTTTTACACTTTTATTTGCATGTATTAGTTAGAAGTGTACGGATGGCTTGGGTATGTTTGCCAAGCTATTTCAAAGGTATACATGATTGCCAATACATGAAAATGGAATGCTGTGTGATAAATACCTGCAAACATTTCAGGGACAGTTCCTTTGATACCAGTTTTAGCATTTCAAAGATGGTTTGTTAGTAAAATCTGTCATTTCCTGTTCTTTTTCAGGGGAGCAAAGGTGAGTTACTGTTACACAAACAAGGATAGATTGTTGTTTTGTGGGTGGGGCAAAGGGGAGTTACTGTTATGGCAAAAATAAGGATATGTTGCTCTTGCTACTCACCTTGTTTTGCATCTTGTGTGTTGTTCGTATTTCACATCTGTAGACTGATGTATGTTTCTACAGGGGGTAATACTGAGTGACTACCTTTTCTGTTTTATCTGTAATCAGTTATTCAGTACTTATGTGATACTTATGTGTATTATCCTTCTGTTGTCTTTTAGGACACCTATGAGTATGCCATCCAGGAATATGAATCCTCAGAGACCCCCCCTGACTGATGCTGAGAGCCGGGTCATAGTGGATGCCTTTAGGTAACATGGTTATTTCCTGCTGGAAAGGGGATGGGGTGATATGGCAGGTAGGATGCAAATCTGGCAACAGATAGTTAATGATCTGAATGCCATTGGTGACCACGGCAAGACATATGAGCAGGTGCACCACAGGGCCACTGACACAATCACATCTGCATGGAGGAGAGCAGCTGCAGTGGGCCATGACCAGATGGGCACTGGGGGAGGGCCTGCTAGGGAACCACCACCAACACCCTATGAAAAGTTCCTGTCCAATATCAGGGATACAGACAGCTCACAGGAGAGTGCAATACAGCATGTCCTGGATGTGGAAGCAGCAGTGTCAGTGAAAGCAAGCACATTTCAAGAGAAGCTTCCAGGTAGGTTTTGGTATGTCAACAGTTGAACACTGTTGTATAGTAAAACAATTGGAATCAATATGTTACTTCTATGTCACATGTATTTATTTTGGGGGGATTAAAGATTGCTATAGTTATTAGCTTAGGTTTGAGTTGACAGCCACATTATTGTTGAAAGTATACTTAATGAATATATAAAGGGGTACAAATATTACCCCTGTGTTACTATTAATTATGATGATATGGCTCTTACCTCCTGCTTAGCTTCTTTAAGAACAGTGTGTATTACAGAGGAGAATCTCTTCTGCAGATGGTAAGCCAAACATTTTATGTGAGTACTGCTGAGCCATTTAAAGAAATATTTTATTGTGTGCTGTTGATATCAGGCCTGTTGTGTATATTGCTGCACTGTCTGCAATAGTGGCAGCACTGATACTTTGTTAGCATATATTGCAGTATAGCAGTGTAGGTATCGATATATTCATGTGTTTGGTGCTTTTTATCACAGGTGATTATGACAGTGGGATAGTGGGCCCTCAGCCACTTGATGTCAGTGTATCAGCAGACTCTGATGATGATGGTAGCCTAACTGAGGCACAGTCGGGGGGTGCAGAGGTTCAAGCTGACACTGAGGTTACACACAGCCATCCCATGCAATTCTATTGGACAGAACCAGTAGGCCTATGCCTACCCTTTCCAGTGAGGCCACAGATATTGGACAGGTGGAGGGTGAGGTCATTGATCAGGAAAGTCTGGCTACTATGGCTTCAGTGCCTGTTGAGTCTGGCCATAGCCAAAGTTTGGGCAAGACACCATGCAGGAGAGTTGATAAGGATGCTCAGAGAGGGCCTGCTGTCCCTCTTCCACCTGGTGCAGGTGTCTCCTCCAGTGCCACTAACCATATGTTTAGGGCCATCATGGAGGCAGAGGCACAGTCTCATAGGTGCTCCAGACAAATGCTCAGGGTTGTAGATGTGGCACAGTCTGACATGCATGACTATCTTCACTGTGTTGCCATTTCAATGTATTGAATGAATGACATGTTGAAATGAGCAGTGTCTGTGATTGAACATCTGCTGGGAAAGGAACAGCATCCATGTGGGCATAGGTCAGACACATCATCTGCTGTCAGCCAATGTAGCCATGCCCAATCATGCTCCAAGAGTGACAGTACTTCCACTGCTCCAAAAATGAATGTGCTGTCCACAACAAGACATGGCAGGCCATGGGGTTGTAGTCCTTGGCATTTTGGTGAAGGGAGCTCATCCAGCAGACATCAGTCACATGCGAGGGTAGCAGCACTGCATCTGACCATGACAGTGGACATGCCAGTACGACTCCTGACAGAGCCAGTTTTCATGGTCAGGGACAACAATGATACGTCTTACACCTGTCTGACATACCAAGATGTAGAGCCAGCACAGTGCTTGGCTGTTTTCATGTAGACATTCACACACCAATTTCACCTGGAGGCCCCCTACACACACACACACACACACACACACACACACACACACACACACACACACACACACACACACACACACACACACACACACACACACACACACACACACATTCACCACTTACTCATTTTGTCTTACTCGCCATTTTTTGGTGTGCCCAACTGTCTGCCTGCTTCTCTATCTTACTCACACACACTCATCGACCTGACCTTTTGTGAAAGTCTAGGTTTCCTGCCCCCACACACACACACAAAAAAACACCCTGTGCAAGTGATGATAACTGTGCCATATCCCTGTTTTCTATCTTTTGAATTCAGAGATACATATGTTTGTGTCTGATGCTTAGGTTGCATAGCTAACTTAGTGCTTAATATATCTGCATTTGTGGTGTTGAAATGTTTATTGTACCTTTGATATATATTGGCCTTGGAAAGTTAGATAGTTGATAGCATCAACATTTCCTAGATTTATATTTAATGATCTTGTGATCACTGTGACGTATGAAACTGCAATGTGTATCATTACTTTCTAACTTCCCTCTATAATAATTTTCCAGTACAAATGTATGGTGCTAAACTAAAGGAATGCAGTGATCATCAGTACTTTTGAGAGATATGACTATGTAAATGTTTGATGCCTGAAGCCTACTACTTAGTAATGGACACCTATAAGTCAAATAAGTCTCTGCTGTCACATGTTAAGGTACTTTCTGTACACATTTTCCACCTTTCTCTTGCTTACTGGACCAAGTAATTAATACAAGGATATGTCACACATACATATTATTAAACAATGCATTCCAGGTTCAGGACTTACCCTATAAATGCAGCAGTTGTCACAGTTTTAGTTCAGGGCTGACTCTGTCTGATGCTAGCAGTATACAGCCAATATATGGGGAGGTAAAGGTTGTGTGAGTTGCCTGGCACCAATTTTACTATATGTAGGCTAGTAGGAAGGTTTTAGGCACCTAGGTGTTGAGTAAGTGTGCTATGTATTGTCTTTTAGCCAATGCAAGGGCATTCTGAGCATGCCTACATATGCTTACGACCACAGCAGCTGAAGGTTCCCCCTCTGACTCCTCATCTGTCTGTAGCTGTGGTGACTGTGGTGGGATGTGTGCCCCTTCCTCTTGCTGATTCTGCTGAAGCTGTTTCTTCAGGATTATGCTGTGTAGTATGGCATATACTGTGAATATTTATGTACATGCCCATGAATTGTAATGCAGGGCTCCCCCAAGTGTGTCTAGGCACTGGAACCATGACTTCAGCAGTCTAAACACATGCTCTATGATATTTATGGTTTGAACGTGTGCCTCATTATGGTGTTCAACCATGGGTGTATGTGGGTTTCTGATTGGTGTCATCAGCCGTGCTTCCAGTGCATAGTCTGCATCCCCAGTAAATGAAACTATGGGATATCCCCTCTAGCAAATATCTGGTACAGTTGGGAGGTGTGCCAGATATGTGAGTAACTGCCAGGGTTGCCAGCACATATTTTCATTACATACAACCTGGCAGTTGATAGAATGGTAGTTCTTTCTGTTTATGTAGAGCCTACCCTGTTCCATGGGTGATGCCTTGATTTTTATATGGGTGCAATTTATGGCACCCAGTACTTCAGGGTAGTGTGCTACATGGTAGAACTCCTGCATATTTCTTGCCCTTTCCTCAGAAGTTAGGGGAAAATATATGTAGTTACTGGCATGTCAGATAGCATTCAGAAATTAGTGAATGATCCTGGATGCTGATGCCTGTGGCACCCCCAGCATGTCCTCTGTTGGTCTCTGAAAGATACCTGTAGCAAAGATTCTAAGGGCTACACTTACGTTTGTCTCCATTGGGATGGTTTCCCCTCAACTGGCTCTGGTTCTGAGTTGAGGATGACAGAAGTTACAGAGTTTCTGTAGTGTTTCCCTGTCCACCCTGTAGTGTTCTACAATTTTCACATCATATAGGTTGTGAAAAGTTAAATGGGGCATGAAAACTCTTCTCCATCTCAGCCTAGGTCTATTAGCAGCAGCAGCATTGGCTTCAGCCTGTAGCACATACAAATTAATTAAAGCAGCAGCAGCCCCTAAAATTCTGTCCATGTAGACTCCTTTCCATGGCTGTATTCCAATAGTTTTGGAATTTGCAGGAGAAACCAGTATGGAGTCTACACAGATGCTTTATAGCTTATTGAATAGCTCCACTGTGTTGGATTGGCTGATTATCATGCAATTCAACTGCCTATGCTATAATTATCATACCACTGTGTTTACCTTGTTTGCTCAGGGATGTGCGCCTGTACATGCCTCTTACTGAATCCAAAACTGTCTACAGCCATGTCTACGTCATGGCTGACTAAGTAGGCTTTATCGAATCCCTGCTAAAAACAAGCACATATATTATTCCACTAAAGTAAGTTGCTATTTTATTGTTTACACAGTAACACAGTACATCCACCTTCAATTCCCAGAACAAAAATTCTATTACGGAATAGTCATACTACTGTTTAAAAAGAAAGCATAAAAGAATGTTTTGCTATCACATAGACATGTTACACTGAATAGTTATGTACAATATAATATAATCATGGGCAGAGCAGTACAACATAGATAAAATAAAGACAATTTACACCAATAATTACATCTGACATAGAACACCATTAGTAACACCTATCAGGGGTTATGAATGGAGAGATGATAAGTCAGCAAGCAAAAGAGAGAAGTATTGCTGAAACTGAATTCATCCTCAAGTCTTAGTGAGTACCTTCATGAGGTGGATCTGATTTTTACAAAATCTCACCAAGAGGCCACTGATATATAGACTGTATTCATATAGCATATATCATGGACAGAAGTAGGTTAAATAAAAAAAAGATAGCTGGGTGCACAAGACCCAAAATAAAAAGTTCCCAATCCTGGTAGATGCACTGGTGCCAGGAATGTAAAAAATGACAGTGTAGAATCCTCAAGACACAGAGACATTTCTACAATGGGGCTAGGCCAGGCCCAGGGGGAAGGATGGCACCCCTGTTGCAGAAGGAAGTAGCAGTCCACAAAAATCACAAAAACTGATAGGCCAAAGAAGAACCATAAAGCTGATAGAGTGGACTATTAAAGATAAGAAGGCAATTATGTATTGTTACTCCTGTGCAAGAAGCTCAGAATTTCTGGGCAAAAGAAATTAGAGGAAAGAAAAATTCTGTTCTAAGAAAAACTATCAGAAGCTTCAAATAAAAATTTGTGTTGATTAATACAACAGATTTATAAAAGCATTATATAAACCAAGAAACCTTGGACTATTTGGCAAAAGAAGCAACTGAGGAAGTGCAAAAATATAAAGCACAAAATAGAGAGACTTTTGAAAGGTATGGGAAAGAAAGAGAGATCTGATTTGGTGCAACATTTATGCAAAGGAGAAAGCTAAACTAATCAATATGAAAAAGGTAGCTTCAAAGATATATAAACAGAAATACAGGCAAAGGCATCCAGATATAGAAAATTTCACAAAAAAATAAGATCACAAAGAGGGAACGTAGAACAGAAGAGAAGTAAAGCAGAAGTTAAAAAAATAGAAGTTGAAGTTATGGAACATTTGGCTTGGTGTAGAACGTTTAACACAGGTTACATCACAGCATGATTGAACAATGAGTCCCCAAAGTAAGGAGAAACAGGAGGATCAGGAGACATCTGAAGAAGAAGTATAGACATGGCAAAGAAACAGAGATGTAATATGGTGTAATATGCATGGAAAGGAGAAAGCAAAACTTATCAAAACAAAAAGATCAGCACCAAAGATATTTGAAGAGAAATATACGCAAAGGCATCCAGACATGAAAAATTTTGCAATTCAAAAAATAAGAAATCAGAGAAAAAGTAGAAAAGAGGATTAGTAAAGGAGTAGTTAAAGAAATAGAAGCTGAAGTTATGGATTACCTGCAAAGTGAAGGATGTAATGCAGAAAATCTAACTCAGAAAACATCATAGTAGGATAGAGCAATGGATCCCCAAATTAAGGCGAAACCAGTAGTGTGGAAAACATCTGATCTGTTGCCAGATGAAGATACTTTGGAGTCTTCCATAGGACACCAGTATAAACATCGAGTTGGAGTTGCACAGCAAGGAGAGGAACAGGAAACTGTGGCAACTCGGATGCAGCCAATGTTGTTGGGTGATAGGCCAGTGAGTTCCCATATGAAAGAGCAATGGATGACACTGGATGAAACCAGACAGACTTTGGCACAGGAAGATTTATTTATTTATTTATTTATTGCATTTGTTTACCGGGAAAGTCCACTGGGACAACATGAGCCCATTTTCAGTGGAGGCCTGGGTAGAAAAGCTCCATATAAGTAAATAAAGTTACATTTTTAAAACAAATATAAATGTAGAATTTATTTGGCAGATTCAAAGAATTAAACATAAATTTTTATGGTAATATAGAAACAACCTTGACAAGTATTTACAGTCATATTTAGGCCGTAGTAGTTACATGAAGAGGAGGCAAACATTTCATAAATACAAGTATTAACACTCGCACAAGTGTAGTGGAGGGAAACATTTCATATATACAAGTATTAATACTCGCACAAGTATAGTGAAGTAACAATATTAGGTAAGGCAGTAGAACTAGTTATGTTGACTACATATTAGCCTGCAAGGAGTGGGATTGGTAAGAGGGGAGAAAGGGGAAGAAACAGATGTTATTTTTGGCATGGGCATAACAGCAGGAAGAGAGGTGTTGCCTAAGGGATTTTTTAAAGTCAGCAGGGTTGGGATGGAGGTTATTGAGGTAGGGAGGTAGTGAAGGAATGGAGCATTTGACCAGCTGGGAGTTGGGGTTTTTCAACCTTCAGTAGTATTTTGTTTTCTGATCTAAGGGGTCTGTTTGGGTGATACAGATTTAATATGGAGGAGAGAGATGGACAGGCTTTTGGTCTATATATTATTTTATGAGCTGTAGTTAAATGGAGGTAGTTGAGATGGAGTGGGAGTTTGAGCCAGTTAAGTTGACGCATAGAGGAACAGTGATGAGAAGAGAATCTAGCATTTGTTGCAAATCTGGCTAATTTATTGTAGCATAGGTCAAGCTTAGTTTTAAGTTAAGAGTGTAGGTTTGTGAGGATGGAGGCACCATATAGGAGGGATGGGAGAAGATAGGCTGAGGCTAGAGTCTTTTTAGAATTATTATTGAGGTAATAGCTATGTCTGTAGAGGATGCCTAGCTTCTGGTGAGTTTTGTTAATGTTTAGTATGTGGAGATCGAATGTTAGGGATTCATCAATAGTTACTCCTAGCAGTTTAGTATTGGAGACTACTTCTATGGTAGTGTTATTTTGGGAGTGGATAGAGAATTCAGCCCTGTTTAGGTGGGTTGTTTCTTTGGGAGTGAATAGGATCAGCTTGGTCTTGTTGGGGTTGAGAGCAATGTGATTTCTTGACATCCATTTCTCAGTGGATGTGAAGGCATTTTGTGTTAGTAGAAAAAGTTCAGAAGGGGTTTTAGCAGTGCAAATGATTGTCAAGTCATCGGCATATTGCATTACATCTGCATGGGAGAGTGAGTTATGGAAGTCTTTGATGAATAAGTTGAATAGAAGGGGGCCCACTATGGAACCTTGGGGAACACCTGTGGAGATATTTAGGAAGGTGGAGAAGGATTGTAGCCATTTGGTTGACTGGTATCTGCCAGAGAGATAGCTAGGGAACCACTTTAGGGTTAAGGGTGAGTCACCTAGATCGTTGAGTTTAGAGAGCAAAATGGGATGAGAAATAGTATCAAATGCCTTTGAAAGGCCAAGGAAAAGTGAAGAGATGATCTGACCAGTATCACATGCTCGATTAACTTTACCTACAAAGGAAATGAGAGCTGTGTTTGTGCAATGGCCAGATCTAAAGCCATGTCGGGTTGGGGTTAGCAGCTGGTTGTTAATTAAGTGGTTGAGAAGTTGGGTATGAACACATTTTTCTAGTATTTTAGAGATTGGAGAGACAATGGCTATGGGCCAAAAGTTGGAGATGTCAGAATTATTGCCATCTTTGTGTAGAGGAAGAATATAAGCTTTCTTCCAGATATTAGGAACATAGGATTCTTGGAGTGATCTATTGATTAGTATACTAATGGGGTAAGAGATGGAATTAGCACTAATTTTTAGAAATTCAGTAGGTAGATTGTCAGGGGTACAGGAGCAAGGTTTGAGTTTTAGAAGGAGTTTCTTTATGATGCTTGTAAGTATGGGAGAGAAAGAAAAATTAGGTAGACAGTGAGGTTTAGAATGAGTAGGCCAAGGGGTTTTGGGTTTGCCAGAGGAAAGTAGTGGTCAATTTGGCAATGGTATTGATGAAATATGAGTTAAAGAGAGAAGCTATCTTAGAAAGGGTTTTATCAGGGTGAGGACAAGGGCTGGTATTAGAATCAGGATGAATAAGGGAATTTATTGATCCCCAGAATTTTTGTGGATTTAGCCTGTGTTGGTGCTGTAGTTTGTGGAAGTAGTCTTTTTTATATTTGGTAACCTCCATTTGGCATTATTACATAGTTGTTTATATAGTACCAGGTCAGCTGGGTTTTTATGTTTTTGCCATGTTCTCCAAGTTTTGTCTTGAGAGGACATGGTTTGCTTAGTGGATTTTGTGAGCCAAGTTGCATGGTTAGTCTTGACTCTTTTAGTTCTAGGTGGAGCTATACTGTCTAAGATTTTGCAAAATGTTGAATTAAATAATTCAACTGCATCATTGAGAGGTATGGTATTTAATGGAGCTCAGTTTGTGTGACTTATGATTTCATTTAGAGTTTCTGGAGAGAAATGGGATAGGTCTCTTGTCTGTTTTAGCTGGTGGTAACTGGCAGTTGTGGTTGTTTTAAGAATGACAAAGACTGGTAGGTGGTCACTGATACTATTAGGTAATGTTCCAAAGGTGGAGATTTTATTTGGGTCAGACACAAAGATCCAATCTAAGGTTGAACCTTGTGTCATTTTATTGCTGGGTCTGGTTATGTCAGAAATGAGCTGGGTATAGTTGAATAAGTTTATGCTAGAGGGGAGGTTTGGATTGGTGATATCTATCCAGTTTATGTTTACATCCCCTAATATGATGGTTTCATTATGAATATTTTTGGATGACCAAGCAAGAATCTCTTCTAGAATGGGGATGTTGTCACCTAGGGGAATGTATAGAACTATGACGCAGAGAGTTTTATGGCTATTAAGTTTTAATAGGGTAACTAAAAGTTCAGCGGAAGAGAACTGTGGAATAGGTTTTGAGTAGGGGACTATGGTATAGATGTTTGGATATATTAATGTGACACCATCGCCTTTTTTGTGTGGTCTGTCATTCCTGAGGCATGAATAGTTGAGGGGTAGGAATTCTGTATTATTAATGGTTGGTTTTAACCATGTCTCAGTTATAGCAGTGAAATCTGGTTTGATTAGGTTTAACCATGCATGGAAGTGGGAAATTGTATTTCTGGTGCTTTGCATATTTATGGTAGTAAAGTTTAATGATTTTAAGGGGTTTGGTTGGCTGTTCATTTTAGAATGTGGCACAGGGTTAGGGTGTGCATCACCACATTTTATTAAGTTAGAAAGGGTATTTGGAGTAGAGAGCATCAGTTGTCTTTTTATTTTTTGGAGGGGATAAATTCTGGGAAAATTGTAGTAGTGTCTGTGTTGGTGGAAAACCTTTACTTTGGTTAGTAGAATCATGTCTGAAGAAAATATGGTAGCGCATATTGAGGAATAAATTATAAGAGTTTGTGTGTAGGTGGATTTTGAGTGAGTTGATTTGAGAGGTATGTTGGTTATATCATGTGATGTTAGGTGGGAGAGTAGATAGAGATGTAAGGATATAGTAAGCATTATTGTATAAGTATAGAGAGGCATTGTAGTTCAGAAGTATTAAATAGAGTAGATAAGAAATTCAGTAGGACTTATGTTGTTGTACAATATTAATATGAATAGAGGAAAGTATGTGTAGGGAGAGGTAAGTGAAGGAAGATTTTATCAGGAGATATGTAGTATTATGATAAGTATATGTTGGTATGAGAGTAGGTGGTAAAGGTGGAAAACGAGTTAGAAAGTAATGGAGGTGTTGTTTATATAGAAAAAATTATATAATGTTGTAGACAGAAGTAATGGAGGTGTTGCATATATATAAAAAATATATAATGTTATAGACAGATGTGAATCAGTGTTGAAACTAAGGCAAGTAAGAAGAAACCACAGAAGGTAGTTGTAGAGACTTGGTTGGTGTTGAAGCCAAGGTATGTAAGCAGAAGTAAAAAGGTAGAGGTATAGGGGTGGAGAAGTGAAAGCAGTGTAGAGTGAGGATGCAATGAGATACAGGGAGGAAAGGGAATTAAACAGGGAATAGGTAGTTTGGAAGTGGGTGGTGTTAAGAATAGAGTAATTGGGGTGGAGGAATCGAGGGGGTGGAGCTGTGGTTAGGTATAAGTTAAAGGATAGCAGGGGTGTGTGGGAAAGGGGGTAGGATAGGGGAGTGAACGGAGTGGGGCTAAGCCGAGAAAGGTACAATTCTGGTGCTACAAAAACAATTTAAACTAACATAAAACAGATTGTTTACTTTATTCTTTC
The DNA here is from genome assembly GCF_019279795.1 of Protopterus annectens. Lineage (NCBI taxonomy): Eukaryota > Metazoa > Chordata > Ceratodontiformes > Protopteridae > Protopterus > Protopterus annectens. The sequence continues at coordinate 598,396,903 of NC_056745.1, forward strand.
TTTTCTTTTCTTTTCTTTTTGCTGAACAGTAATGCGGGTTCTTTACAGATTTGGAGTCTTACCTTCTAAAAGTACTAAGATTACAAATGGAGACAATGTGGAACTACTTGTAGAATGTCCACAGAACATTAAGAACAAAGAATATGCCCTCAGTTTAGAGGAAAATGACCTAAGAGAAGAGTTGCTTGATTAAATTAAGATGGACAGACATATTAAGATCAGTGAAAGAAATAGATTACAGAAAGTCAATAAAACTCACTTAAAAAGTTAGGAGTTTGATAAAACATATGAATATAGTAATTAGGATGGTTCACAGAAATTCATGCGCTATCACTGAAGTAAATAGGCTATATTATTGTGCAGCTAAATTAATAACAGATAAAGTCTTACCATAAAAACACAGGGTCGTAAGGGAAAAGAAGGGGAAAAATTGAATGCCATCATGAAAGTATCGAATGGAGAAAATTATAAAGCAATTAAGACAAGAAGTGTCACTGTGAGAAGAGTATAGAGGAGGGAACAGATCATCAGAAATACTCAGAAAGATAGACGTGATAAAAGCAATGTATAGTATCAGAACAGATCAGGATCTATCATGCACTATCGCAAATAATAAACTAAAAATATCAGCACAGGCAGAATAACTTAGAAGATATTTAGATAAATATAAAGAAAAAGTACAAAATAAGCAATTTTTTGACAACCCAAACAAGTTTTATAGAGAGTCACTAATAAAACACAAATGGACAACGGGAAGAAAGAACTGATAAATGAAAAAAGTATTCCCGTAACAGACTCAATGAAGGCTGTCCCAAAAACGTCACCAAAGTGCCAGTTCAACAAATCAGACTCTTCAGTCCAAAGATATATTTCCACAAGATTTAATGAATGAAAAACATAGAGCATAGGTTAAGCGCTTTCATTTCCAAAAAACGGAAACTTCTTCAGAACAACGCAACATCCTTTTGCAGACAGCCAGCTTTCTTATCATACGTCCAGAATGCTACAGTGAAAGCGGAAGTCATGTGTTTCCCCACTTCTTTCGCATTTTGTCCTTCAGAGGAAAACGGCATTCGTCATTTTATGTTACTGTACCGAGGAAGTTGGTATGTGTCATATGGTTATGTTTCAATTCTGTATTCATACAGACGTTTTTGGGACAGCCTTCATTGAGTCTGTTACGGGAATACTTTTTTCTTTTATAAGTTTTATAGAGAATTGGGAAACAAGGCAAAAGGAATCAAAACACCACCAAAAAAGAAGAAATAGATACATTTTCGAGAAATATCTATGAAGACCCTGTGGAACATATCAAAGGTGCTAAATGAATAGAAGAAGTAAAAGAAAGAATAAGAAGTTCAAATGTACAGGATATGAAATGAGATGACATAGCCATAGAGATTGAAACAAGGTTAAGAAAAGCTCCTAAATGGAAAACACCAGGCCTAGATGCAGTACCAATGCAGTACCTAACATCTGGTCAAAAGTATTAACATCTATACATGAAAGATTTAGCCATGAGTAAGAACTATTTATATGCACACCCTGAACAGACACCAACCCTACTAACAATAAGAAAAACAATACTCGTACATAAGAGTGAACCTGTAAGCTCCCCTAAAAACTATAGACCAATAACTTGCCTTCTAACAACATATAAACTGTACACTGGAATTAATGCCAACAGAGTTTATAGTCATTTAGAAGAAAACTCAAACATGGCAATAGAACAAAATGGTAATAAAAGAACATCATATGGAACAAAGGATCATTTGATGTTAAATAAAGTCATACTGGAGAACTGTAAAAAGGGAAAGAATCTAAGTATGGCATGGATACAGTACAATAAAGCATTTGACAGTATCCTACATTCATGGATAAAAGAGTGCTTAAAAATGTATAAGATACACCCTACACTAATAAACAACATCACAGCGACCATGAAACAGTGGCAGTGTTATTTCTTAAGTCATGATAAAGGCTAAATTATTATTCCAGGGATAAAAATTCAAAGGGTGATATTCCACGGTGACTCTCACACCGCTGCTCTTTTGCCTTTCCCTTAACTCATTAAACTGTCTGCTTAACAGATTAGACCATGGCTATAATTTGTCTCCTAGAAAGCAACAAAGTGTGAAGACTTCTCACCTTCTATTTGTAGATGATTTACGACTGTATAGCTCATCAGATGAGGAACTGAAAGCACAACTGCAAACAGTCAAAACTTTTTCAGATGATATAAGAATGTCATTTGGTCTTGATAAATGTGCAAAAGCAATCTGGAAAGCTGCAACACCAAGAAAACATTGGTTTGGGACAAGAATGTGATATAAAAGAACTTGAGTGAGACGGGAAGTATAAAGATTTGGGAATTGATGAAGGATCAACAATAAAACATGAACAAATGCAAATAAAACTCAGAAAGGAATATTTTAGAAGACTTAAATTAATCCTTAAAACAGTATTGATATCTAGGAACAAAGTTCAAGTTACAAACCAATTTGCACTTCCTGTCCTAAATTACAGTTTTGGAGTGAATGACTGGCCCCAGAAGGTGTTGGGTAGATTAGACAGAAAAACAAGAAGGCAGCTTCATGTTAATCAAATGATTTATAAAAATCAGTGTATACTAAGATTATATATTCCCCATTCCGAAGGAGGTATGGGCCTCCTTAAAACTGATTATATGTATAGACCTGCAATCATGGGACTGCATACATATCTGCTGACCTCACAAGGCCCAAACATAGTAAAAGTTTTGAAACATGAGGAGAATAAATCTTAGATGACTTCCCTAATTAGTCTAGCAGAAGCATATCGGCATCAAGTTGGAATGGAAGTCAAACCAGAAGTAGATAAAAGTCAGGCAGCAACTGAATGTGCCAAAAAATTAATGAAAGAATCTAAGGTGAAGGATCAGATGAAAAGGCAAGAAATGTGGAAAATGCATAAATATAGTTGCAAGTATAGAAAACTCCTGGAACAACCTCATGATGATCAGGATCGAATGCAAGAGAATGTTTAGGAGAGCAATTCAAAAAACCAAAATGAAGGGTTAATTGGTGGCCCAAGATAGTGGACTACATACACGTTGGTTTACAAAGTTCATTGAATATAGGTTCATAGGTTCATACTAGGCTATCTGCCCAAGGGCATTTATAAGCCTAGCCCATAGTTATGTGGCTTTCGCCACCTTTGAATAGTTTGAATAAAACTATGCCTTCTTCTTTTCTGTGTCAAGTCAAGCAGTGACGCTGAAGTAATCCCTTATCTGATCTCTCCATCTCCCATCCATCAAGATTCCTCTTGAACAGAGAAGGGTGCCAGCCAGTCTGCTCTACATGTTTTGTTCCCGTTTTTGTTCACAGGAGTTCTCTGTGATGAATGTCCCCTCCCACGTTCTATTTTTATCAAGGTTTAGGCAAGTTATCCGTTTCTGTGAGGCCCTTCTGGAGGATATCTCTGTCAGATGTGTGCACTATGGTGGCTCAGTTTGCAGTCATCTGCAACTTGTTTGTCAGCCACTCCTGGGTTTGCTTGGTGCTTCAGAAAGTAGATGATGAAGAAGAGTGACAGACTGGACTGAGACACCCTGTGGGTGGGACACCACTTGTGCTTGAGTCTGACATGGTTTCAGGAACTCTACCCCTGGTGGGTGGGTTCGCTTAGCCAGTTTGCAACTCCATCTTGTGATGTATATGGGTTATCTGCTGATGAGTGAGTTTTCGATACCTGGAGGTATTGTGCATGTGTTTGCTTTTGCCGCCAGGTCGAGTGTATGGATATGGACTGCCTTTCATCAATGGCCTTGGTGACTGGTCTCAAAAGTCAAAAGGCAGTTTAAGGCAGGCAGGGGAGCCCTTGACAAAGCCATCCAAAGTCTGCAAAGCCTAAGTCTAGTTTTCATGTGTCCTTATGAGTTCCATTAGCATGTATCTCTCAGATAAAGTGCAGATAAGGCTTGTCAAGAATTGTGGTAATTTCCAGGGGTCTGTGGAGGCACCGCCTCTTGCTGCAGACCACAGTGCCAGTCTTGGCTTGCGTTCTCCTCCAGAGGCTAACTAAGATTAAAAGTGTGTCCTCACTGTTGTCCTAACTGTGGGTTTAATTCCAGAGTTCATCGCATGCACACGCCGGTGGGTATCCCGTCCCATGGATGTTGTGTGGGCAGTTTAGTGTCAAGAGGGGCGGCAATCCTCTGGAATAGATATCTCTCCTTTGGGGGAATATGTGGGAGAAACAGACAAATGTAGGTTTTGTAAAACAGAACTGGAAACAATTGCACACCTTGTTCCTGGTTGTGACATACTAATGGCAGCAGGACTGTATACTGAAAGGAATAATAATGTGGCAAGACTGTTGCACTGGGGATTGTGCAAACATAATAGTGAAGCAGCTGAAAAACACTGGAAACATAAGCCACAAAGCATTACAGAAAATGATAAAGTCTACATCACACGGGATCACCCATTACAACAGTTTAAAAGATAGATGGGAGAAAACTAGATATTGTGGTTCATGAAAAGAAGACAAAAGTAGCATTCGTCGTTGAAATTGTCACACTCTGACTACAGTGACTTGTGCACAGAGAGACACAAAGTCATAAAATGTCAGGATTTTCAGGCAGAAACAAGAGCACTGTGGAAGAAAGATATCCATGCAATTCCAGTAGAAGTAGGAGCAACGGGTCTTATAAAAAAAAATCTACAATCATATTTAGATGTTACTGATACATGTAACTCCATATGAATTGCAGAAGGAGTCATTACTGGGCACATTGCAGGTGCTGCGAAGAGCAGTTCTGGCTAGCATCAAATACTGAAACAGTAATTTCATGAACTTTAATCATACTTTGAGTTAGGAATGGGGTCCAGTCCCGTCATGGTATTAGAAACCCAAAAGACTTGGAGAAATCAGAAATGCATCATTTGTGATCTTAGCCATGTTAACACTGCTTATGTGTGTGCAATGTTCCCCCAAGGATTTTTAACAATACACATGGCCACTCAGGTGTGTGAAATGAGCTGCTTCTCACTGCGGCTAAAGTAAGGACCCATGAGAAGCTGCAATAAGGTATGAGCAGCTGTAGTAAATATTGAGCAAGCACAAGCCTTTATGGTAGTTGTGAAAACATGCACACAGTTGGTAGTACTTGCATACTGATCTCTCTTTGTAACTCAAGGATACATATATACAGAAAAATTTCCTGTGGAAGGAATTAGGGAAAGGATGCCAAAGGTGGGAGGGTAGAGGTGGTATTAGGGGTCTACTTTGAAACATCTAAAACCCATAACATCTAATTTCATAACAATGAGACCAGAACATCTAAAACCCAAAACATATAAAACCCATAACATCGAATTTCATAACATCTAACACAACAAATCACAAGAAAATAACATTCCCTCCACATATAACGATACCAAACTACCAAACACACTTTTTACTGTATTTCTGCAGGGGGGAAGCCCCCTTGCACCCCCCCATGTGGGGTGCTTCACCACCCTCCATAAATTAAATATGCCAACTCCAAGATCACACTGCAGTGGGAAATCTTAATTTCCTAACCCCACTGTATCAGACCCCGGCCCCTGCAGAAACATAGTAAAAAGTGTGTTTGGTAGTTTGGTGTCATTATATGTCGTTATATGTGGAGCGGATGTTATTTTCATGTGATTTATACTGTTAGATGTTATGAAATTTAATGTTATGGGTTTTAGATGTTATGGGTTTTAGATGTTTTGAAGGGGACCCGGTATTACTAGGGTCACAAAAACACACATAAAATGGATATAGTGCTGAAAAGTATGTGGTGACAAATCCAGGGGTGCAGAAGACAATGGAAAAGAAAGTATAAGACATGCATACAGATAACAAACTTAAGTATTTGAAGGTAGAAAATGTGAAAGGCACACAGGATAGGTGGGATACAAAAATAAGCAAGATACAGTGACTGAAAATAGTTATGACATAACCAGAGTTTGATTACTGTACCTTTACTGTAATGCAATGAAAAAACCTACCTACAAAGCTGACTGGATTTGAGCTAAGTACCCTTTTCGGCAACATTCTACCAAGCATTTAATTTACAAGCTGAGCCACAGAAGCAGTCATATTGAGGTGTCAGTGAAGCACATAGCAGGTTGTTACACATTTACAGAGTGGTAGAAGAATGTCACAATACAATCTTGATGGGATTTGAATCCAGTACCCTTTTCACTAACATTCTACTGAGCATTTAATTTACAAGCTGAGCAACAGAAACAGTCAAGTTTCAAGTGTTAATGAAGTACATAGCAAATGATCGTTACATATTTGCAGAATGGAAGCAAAAAAGTACAAAAAAAAATACGTACAGCTCTGAGTGGATTTCAACCCTCCAGTCTTTTCAAGAACACTCTACAAATCATTTCATTTACAAGCAGAGCCATAGAAACAGTCAAACAAAGGCAAGAGTTTTAACCTGTTTCATATTTGTTCACTGCTGTGCAACAACCCTCAGCTTATTTAAGATACTGATAGCAGCCAAGGCCAAAAAACTTAACAAACAGCAGTGACTGGATGTGATTGTTGCTGTACAACAAGCAGTGACATTCCTTTTAGATTGTACATGGGCATTGATGGTGGTCTATATAACTTGTTGTTCATAGTATGATAATAAACATGATATGTGATTTAGAAGCCCTGTATGAGTATGTGTGTAGGGTGCTTCTCTATTTTCTGTTAAGATTAAAGGTTGGATATTGGAATATAGGAAAATGAGGAAATAAGCAGAAGGTAGAACTGAAGGAAAGCATATAAGAAATAAGCAGAATGGAGGTGGGATAAGAGGGAAATAATGTTTTGGGGAAAGTTGACCATTTTATATTTCTGAAGAGAAGTATAATTTAGGGAAGGAATTAGGGAGGTAAGGAAGGTAAGATGATTAAGTTAGGTTGCAGGGAAGCCAGACATCACTGACAGCTTATGTGGTAACTCAATGGAGGTGATACAATGTGGAAGGAAACATCAAACAAACAGAGAGGAAACAATAGAGAGGGAAAGACTGAATGACCAACAGGGGTGGGCATGGACATAAAAGGGATGGGAATACCTGGTTGAGAGATAGGATTGGGTGTTCACTGCTGCAGTCTCTGCTAGTTGAGAGCCAGTGGTTGATTTCTTATTACTCTGGGTATTTGCAGCACTGGGCCCCAGCTAAGATGACAGAGCCAGTCCTGTGTAGGCATGTGACTCAATGAGTTTCTAGCACACGTCCTCCATTTGGACAAGTTGCACATCCAGTCTCCTATCTATGATATTGCCTACAATCTCTGCCAGATGCCAAAGAGTGACAAAGGCATCACCTCTACTCACACTGCTACTGATGGGTATAACTGCACCAGCTTCCTGTGCAGGACAACCTCAGACATGTTATGCAGTTAGACAAGAAAGCGTGGAGGCAACTGCACCGGGCTGAGACCCAGTTGTTCTGGGTGCTTCCGGTGGTGTTTCTGGTGTATCTGGTCGTGGTGCATTAGGTGTTGGTGGTTGTGGTGGTAGCACTGCCACCACCTGTGAGGAGGCCAACAGGACTCACTGGTGGTGTGGCTGCAGGTCATTGTAGTGCTGCATATAATACAAAAATAATGGAAATAAACAAAATAATAAAATAAATGTATGTAAGACAGAGGATAGAGGTGGGGAGTGGGAGAGAAATAGAGACAATGAAAAACTGAATTTAGAAGTACATTAATACTGATACAGTTAAATATAACATAGTTGTAGGCCCAAATAATATTCATGACTTTACTTAAAATCTATAAATGCATGCTGGACCTAAGTAATCAGCCTTTATCATGTGCAGTCTGACAGAGGATTAACATGATGAGCTATTCGGGCAAAACGAGAGCTGCTCTAGTCAAAAATGGTGTACTGTTGCCAGAGATTAATGTACACATAAAAGGAGTATTCTGAAGAGTAAGAAACTAAGAAGATTTGATATGGCCTGTGCCAAAAGCCACTTAGCCTTTGAAAGAGTAAGAGAGTAGTTTTCATTCCATAGTGAGTTAGTTATGAAATGACATACTTTATTGGAGAGTGTCTGAAGGATGGCAATGTTTTTGACAGAGGCTGATCCAACAAGAGGAAACCATCCTCAAGTTAGGCAAGGAGGATGCCTTTTCCTATAGCAGCTCTTGCTGGATTTGAGAGGAACTGAGATATTTTATTGGTCCATTAGTTTAGATTAGTGATCTTGTCTCTCAGCTTTACTTTATTCTCATGGAAAATTAGAGATCGGTCTAGCCAGATTCCAAAATATCTAAAGGGTATGCTGGTTTCAATAGTATTTTTATCACAGTCAAGGATATTAAAAGATTGGAGGATATAAATATTCTTTTATGGGTGTCAAATGACATGGACATTTTTTTTGGCATGGAGCAGTAGTTTATTTGAGTTTAGACAGTGCTATATCGGAAGAATGACCTTTTAAAATGAATTTCTTTATATGTTGTGAAGGATCAGACATACAGATGACTATAGCTTCACTGCAGTTTTTGACAAGTGAGACCCAGTGGGTGATTTCACATCACTCTGGTTAATGTCCAGAGTGAAGGAGGGAACTATTTGAAAAACTAGGTCTTGTCTTTGCCTGGAATTAATGGTTGCACTGGCATCAGGGCTGAACCCAATGTCTTGCAGATGGAGAAGTAGAACTGGATGGATGACCATGTCGAAGGCATGAGTTAAGCAATTAACAGATCTCTGGTAAGGTTTGTTTATCCATATTAGTTAGGATGTTATCTGTCTCAGGGTCTGTAGATCAATCATTATGCTCCCCCCAACCCAGAATCCATTCTGTCTGATGTGGCACAGGTGATATTTCTGTAAGAAAGTAGTAATTTAGTCACATATGATTTTTTCAAGAATTGTCCCAGGAGTGGGTAAGATTGAGATGGAGCGGAAGTGACTTCAAGAAGAGAGATTGGTTTCTTTTGTTAATGATCTTATAAAAGATGATTTCCAAATATTTAGCATAGTATTAGTAGTTAGGCAAAGGTTGTAAATGTGCTTAAGAAGGATGGTGATGAAATTTCTGCAGTGGTACTACTGCCTTTGTACAAGAACCAGTTGCAGATATTGTTAGATTCAAATGGTGAGTCCACATTTATATATTCAAGTAGGGCTAACATTTGCTTAGAGGTAGTTTTTGAGAATTGAAAAGGTGGAATGAAATCTGGGGCAGGAACAATTAGCTTATCTTTGTTGTGTGACTAGATTTCGGGTAGATGACACATGGGAAGGCTTGAGAATTCTCTGAGGAAGTCCAAAGGTGTAAGATTAACAGATGGGCAGGGTATGTATCCTAGACTGGATAATTAATTTAGGATCTTCCTGTTGGTTTGCTGACATCCTGCCAGAAATGTTTAGGGGATTGAAGAAAAGAGGTTTGCTTAGCTTGTTGGTGTTTGTTTTGAGTATCTGGGTGGCCTGTTTGGTCGTGTTCCTCAGAGGTTTGCAATGGTCAAAACTGTTGGGAGTGGGGTCATGTTTCCATATTTCCCATACTTCATTGTATTAAGTTTTTTGGTAAGTCATTCAGTTTTGGGGGGTTTCAGTAGCCCTGATATCACTGAGAATCGGGTGTCCTGAACTGAGAGTAGTAAGTCTGTTAAGTCTACTGACAGCAACGTTAGCATCAGAAAGAGAGAGTATAGGGGACCAATGAATGGTAGCAAGCTTTGAGTGCAGACTGGGAATATTATGAGGGGGATTATGTCTGAAAGATATTAGCCTGGGTTGGTATTTGACTTATAGATTTTGTATGGAGAATGTTACAGTGCAATGATCACTGAAATTGGAGGGAGAATGGAAATAAAACAAATATTGTCTGGACGGGTTGTAATAATGAGGCCAAGAAGTGAATGGTGATTAGATTTGGGGTTTTGTTCATAGGTTCATAGAAGTTACAGAGCTAACAGCCCTAGAGCCCTTACAACCCTAGTCATATTTATTCCAAGTTGCCCCACTTGTCAGTGGTTAGGTAAGTGAAGTTCACAGTGCTAATAGTCTATGGCAGTTAATAATGGCTTCCTATGTCCAGTAAGGATGTGGGCACCACCCCAGGAGTGAATCTGTGGTCACCCATCCATTGATATAGGCTGCATTTGAAGAGTGTCTGGTATTAGTTCTGTTTCACATTAACTGGAAGCTTGTTGCAGACAAGTGGCAGTCTCTGGGAGATGTATTTTCTCTCCAGCATGACTTGTTCATGTCAGAGGCTAGGTTAAGATCCCAGGAGTGATTGACCCTCGTGCAGTTTGTTTTACAAATGTGTAGCATTTCTGTCAGGGCCAGGTCAGAGACTGTCCTGCAAGCCAGGCACGGGTCACCCTTTAACAACCTGTAGGAGACAGGATACAGTGACAGGGCTTTCAGTTTTTCTGAGTAAGACTTGTTTTCTGTATCCTATAATGTCTTGGTGAGAAACCTCTGTGGTCTCTCTAATTGTTACAGGTGTCTGGTAAGGTACATGTAAAAGGAAGCATTGTACTCAATTATTGATCTGATGAGGAATGATTATAATGAAATTATAACATCCTTAGATCTATATGCGATGCTGTTACTTATAAGATGTGCCACATAGAAGGATTTCCTTACTATTGTGGATGCATGGTGGTCAAAGTTCAGGTTGATATCAAGCTGAGTACCCAGATCATGTACCACTGGGTGTACAATTGGGGGAGGTGCTGTCTATATTGTAATTATCAGCTTTCTATAGGGAATAATAATGTTTTTTTTTTTTTTCATTTAGCGTTAATCCATAGTTTTGGCACCAATCATTTGTCAGCATTAACCCTGTCATTGATATTCAGTATTTTTCCTGTCAGGAGTATATCAACATCACTGTGGGTCTCAGTAATTGCTCCCAGTTTGAAATCATCAGTGAACTTGGTCAGCCACAGGCTGTCCAAGTTTGCCTGGACTTCTGAGAAATAAATTCTGAACAGTATGGGGCCCAGCACAGAATCCTGTGGTATGCTACTGGTGACGGGCCTTTTGCTAGGGATGAAGTCACCCACTTTGACAGTACATGTTCTGTCAGTGAGCCAGTTGACTAACCGTTTGGTAATGTAGGGGTTAATTCCCAACTGGGAGATTTTGTCTATAATATCTGAGTAGGAGATTGTCAAATGCATTGGCTAGGTCAAAATAAGTGGTATGCACTGTCTTTCTCTCATCCAAGGCCTTGGTGACTTTCTCAAAGAAGTCAATCATGTTTTACAGGCGTGATCTACCTTTAACAAATCCAAACTGAGAAGGGTCCAGAGTTTGGAGATTACCTATGTCCTTGTTAATAAGGTCCATAATGATTCTTTCCATGACCTTGCAGATGTGGGTAGTCAAGCTTATGGGCTTATAATTCCCAGGGTTGGTTGATGGTACACCTTTGTGCAGCGGGATTACTGTTGCTGTCCTCCATTCTGCTGGAACATAGCCAGTTCACAGGCTGTGGTTAAACTGGGTTCTGGGTTACAAATGGGTCTGCTAGGTCATGTTTTAAGTTGTTTAAAAGGCAACTTGGGATGTCTGGTCCCACTGATACCATGTTATTGGCCTTGGAGAGTGCCAAGATGACCTGCTGTCTTGAGATAATAGGCTGAAGAGTGGTGTCAGGCATACCTTGGGGGATGACTAGAGTAGACGGGGGTGGTGAAGTCTGCTCCAAATCTGTCAGCTAGCAGGTTGGCTATTACCTCCAGTTGATTATGGGTAGTGCCATCCACAACCAGTTCAGTGCATCGCTGGATATTGCCTTTTAGATTTTGGATATAGTTAAATAATGCCTTGTGATTATCCTTAGATATGGAGGCTATTTTTGCTTCAAATTAGCTTTGGAGGATTTGACTAGCTCTCTGATTTGTTTATTTAAACTAGAGAAGGATTTCTTCCTCTGCTGAACCAGTTCCCTCTTGTTCTTGGACATACTATTACTTAGCAGGAGACATAGCTCTTAATCTTCCATCTCCAAAATGAGGAACACTAGTCCTCATAATGTGGAACAAATGGGCAAAATGTGGAACACATACTAATGGCTTATTAACAGTTTCAACTAGGAAGGCCAGTGGATGGTTAAAATATGCTGGTTTTACTTATAAAAAAGTTATTTTAATGAATTAATATGATTCATTTCTATTTACCATGGATTTCACTTAAAAAAATTCCTAACACTGAATGTGTGACAGAGTCCTTCAATGTGTAACTTCCAGGAACTTTGAGGATCATGAACTTTTTAAGACCCAAAATGAGGTACGTTCCTCGTAATGAGGTACAGTTGAGAGGTATGGCAGGAGGTAGTTTGCCCTTTACAATTCTTAAGTATTTTTGAACTTGATGGGGTATCTGGTTTTATAATTACATTGAATGAGACTAATTTATGGTCTGATCTTACCAGGGAGAACATCACACGGGGGGGGGGGGGGGTGCAATGATCTCACATGTTACTGAGTACTACATCCAGGATGTCTGAACCTCTTGTGGGTGTGCTGACTAGCTGTTCCAGAGAATTTACATTGACAAAGTCCAAGAACCTCTGAGGCAGCATATCTGTGGTCGTGTATGTTTCCCAGTCGATGATGGAACAATTAAAATTACCTATCAGCAAGGTGTTGGATTGTAGGACAAGTGACACCAGTAGGTCCAGGTATATGACATGCTTTTCCTGTTTCATAATGGGGGACCTATAGCTAGCTATGATGTGGTAGGAGGCTTTTCTTATAGTTAATTGGATATGGAGTAGTTCAAGACAGTCATACTGTTTGACCAGTCTCGTGGTGTACTTATTCTTAATGAAGATGGATACATCTCCTTTGGTTCTTTCATTCTCAGTTTGTGATCTGAACATATGGAAGGCATTGTAGCTGTGCATGGCCAGGGTGCTTTCCATGTCTTTGAACTATGTCTTGGTGACTGCACAGACATCAGCATCTTCCAAAGTGAGAAGTGCTTCCAAGGAGTGTTGTTTCTTGTTAGACTCCTAGCATTAAGCAGCAGTACCAAGAGATTATCTAGAGAGTATTTTGTTATATTGGAATTTTGACACTGCCAGAAAAGGCACAATAGGGTTGGCTAATGCATTTGCCAGTATCCAAAAGCTTAGAGGAGGCAGGTGCAGACCACCTCTGGCAAACAGTGTGGCCTGTTGACCATGTATTCCCAGGATGATAGAAGCCAATTGTTGAAGTCAATCATTTTTTATTTATATTGTGGCATCATCCTTGGAGAAAGTGGATGGCCATGGTGGTGCAGCGCTTAACGTTGCTGCCTCACAGCAAGAGGTTCTCCGGTTCGATTCTCAGCTGGGGTGCCTTCTGTGTGGAGTCTGCATGTCCTCCCTGTGGTCACGTGGGTTTTATCTGGGTGCTCCAGTTTCCTCCCTCATCCCAAAGACATGCTGCAGTTGGACTGGACACTCTAAATTGGCCCTGGGTGTGAGTGTGTGCATGTGTGTGCCTTCTGTGGGAGTTTGGGTGCTGGGCTGGCAACTTGACACCGTAAAACTCCACTGCCAATCATGAGCAGACAGGTGATCCGCTGTGGTGACCCCTAACCGGGAAAAGCCGAAAGAAAAAGAAAATCCTTGGAGAAAGTAGAATGCTACTTAAGGCTATACTTATACCTGCCTGTGAAACATAATCTGAGAGCTCAGTCATGTCTCTCTTCATATATTCTAGTGAGGTATGCCTCAAGTCATTCACCCTCACATGGACTGTGACGGAGACATACCGGTACCTGTGGTTGTCTAGTTGGTATTTTCACTGGTTGTAGTAGGCTGAGATCTGCAAGAAATTCAATTAAATTATGATAATTTTATTGACAATAGCACACTGCCCCAAATATTTGATTTTACTCTTATAAAGTAGCATTACTAATACATTAGTTGCATATTTTAATCTAAAATAACTTATATAACATTACTTAACTGTGAACTGCACTGAATACAGAAATCAGGCCTGCCCATCTCCACCTTTTCTAAAATCTTTTTGCTATTTGGCATCTTAATACCATATCCAAAGCTGTTTCTGAGGGTCTGTGGTGAAGACATGCTGTGCAGACATATTCATGTCTGCACAGCAGACATATTCATGTGCACTATCATCCCTTCTTTTTATCCACATTTATTTATCAAAGTCCTCTTCTCTTGTCAGTTTAAACAGACCAGTAACTCCCTACTTGTCAAGAGACCTGCTCTGTATTTATAGCACCTTAAAAGTGTGTGTCTGCCACCAACACCCTGAAATCAAAACTTTTATCTCCAAATAAGGGATGCTTCACAGAAAGCAACCAAGATCACAACATATTCACGTGTGTGAATGCTCCTAAAATAGATATATGATAGCAGACATTACTGTAAATTGTTTTTTAGTGATTACTGTAAAGTGATACATTTGCATAGGTAAACTAACTACTGAAAATGCTTCTGTTACAATAAGATTATATATTCTATATCTGTGAATGGTATCCACACTTCGTGTTTGGGATGTATTCAGTAGTATCTCCCTTTAAGTGTCCCACATCCATAAATTTAACAGGCATCAGTAACTGGAAACCATTTAAAACCTTCCGAAATATAATCAGAAGAGAGAGAGAATTAAACTATAAACTTAGATAAATACTTTCAGGCTCTCTCCATTACTACAAATACATTGCTGAGCTATTTTTCAACCCCCTATGTAAGTTTGCTAATACTAGTTTCTTGTAACTTTTGCAGGTCCTCCTGCAGTAATACTTTACATAAATATATAAATACCTAGCTACTTCCAGGGCACCTCAATAATTGTTTTTCTATGAAAAATCTTTCTAACAAGGTCTAACCTGCTCCATTTACTCTCCCTTTTACTTGGGTTCACTCTGCTACCCTACCCTACCCCTAATTCCCACCAACCCCTACATCTACCTTTATACCCTCTAGTGTCCACCCTTGCATTCCAACTATCCTATTATATAATCCTACTTCCATTGTCCTCTCACCTGCCACTTATTACATCATTTCCAACCCAAACCACTCACCATATTTAATCACCGTACTACTCTATCCTATACTTCTTCATATACGTTTACCTCTCTCTAATCTCCAAATCTCTTAGTCTACATAGATTTCTCAAATGAACTCAATGCATCTTATACTTGACCTGCTAGCATGATTAACATCCTACCACAATATTCCACCAATTGAACCAAACTCACCCACTAAATCATACTCCACTTCTCTCAACCTCACCATAAGATTTCTAATATCTATAGAACTATAGTTAACAACCTGTATAGATCTCCTTTCTATTAAGTATGGAAAATACAACCCAAAATAACTTCCTCAGGAATAAAAATTAAACATACAACAAAATAACTGTACCCCTTAAAACTACTATATACAAAACTCAAACTTAGTGGTGATATATATCTCAATCCAGGCCCCAGCAATAATCATAACAATACAACCATTCTGCAAAAACCTGACAAAACAAGTCTCCCACATCCCTCAATCTTAGGGTCAAATCTGGGCATATTAACCTGAACCTAAGAAGCATATCAAATAAGAAATAGGAATTCCATGCCTTCCTAGCACAATACTCTCCTGACATAGCCATAGTAACCGAAACCTGGGTAAAACCAGAAATAAAAGGTAGTACAATTCTGCCTCTTGGCTTCAACATGCACAGAGATGATAGAAAAACAAACAAGGAGGTGGTATAACAGTTGTATATAAAAACAGGGTCAGTGTTACACTTCATATCCTTAAAAGCCCCATATTCAGTAAAGCAGAAATAATTTTCACACAACTTCAAGTTAACCAAAAAAAATCCATAACCATTGCTGGGATCTACATTGCCCTAGGCAATAATACCACATCAGCAGAAGAAACAGTCCACTGGATCTCACAAAATATACATCAACAAACCGTAATTATGGGGAACTTAAACATTGACTGACGGTCATGTAACTCAGTCACCCCTTCAGACTTCTTGAACTTATGTTTTCTCCCAACTAATACAAACCACCAAGAGGCTTGACAGATACATAATATGCAATCAACACTTGAATGTATCTTAACCAATAAAACTTTTCCCTTAAATATTACAGGATTTTTTCCAGAAGGTATTAATGATCATCTCACAACATACATGCATATTGAGACAATGGTTAACCACAAAAATGACAACAAAATACAGCCAGATGCTTAGCCTAAAAATTTCAACAAAAGCACCTTTATCTCAACCCTTCATTTCTGTAATTGGAATATACTCAAAATTCTGTCTCTTGATGATGCCATTTCCTACTTTAACAATTCCTTCCTTAACATCCTGAACAAAAAGGCCCCAGTCACATCAAAGGGAGTGAAGTCTACCACAACACCCTTACTTAAAAAGGAAACTGGACAGCTACTCAAACAGATGAACAATATGTGGAAACAATGGCACATAAAAAAACATGAAGCCTTCCAAACTTTTTGACATTTTATAGGTTCATAGGTGTGTACTAGGCTAATAGCCTTGGAGCCTTTACAAGCCTACTCCACAGGATTACCCTGACATTGTGCCACCTGATTTTAGTTCCCAGTGCCTCTGTCGAGTAAAGCCACTGGACCGACCCTGGGGTGAATTTTCTATTTCCCATCTACTCATCAAGATTTCTCTTGAAGAGGGCCAGTGACATGCTCTGCTTGACATGTATGCAGTGTGTTCTGTTGATTGTGATAATGAGGTTGAGGTCTCTGGAGCATGTGGTGTGGTGTGAAGGGATTGAGATTTCTTTAAATCAAGCGGAGATCGCCTCTAAGTAGACAATATGAGAAAGGGAATAGTTGGAGTTTTTTCAGTCTGTCCATATAGGACAAATGTTTAAGGCCTAAGATCCTCTTTGTGAGGTACTTTTGCGGCCTCTCCAGTTGTTGCAGGTGTTTAGTGAGGTACATGCCAAATGGGGCATTGTGCTCAATGATTGGCCTAATGAGGGAAGAGTAGAGGGAGACAATGACCTCTTTCTTCCTGGATGCAAAACCCTTAGTAATGAGATGTGCCACATAGAAGGACTTTCTGACCACAGTGGCAATGTGGTGATCAAAAGAGATATTGCAGTCAACTTTTGTTCCCAGATCTCTTATAACACCTTCTGTGTTCAGTGGACTACCATCGATGTGGTAATTCATGGGAACCAGGTTTTTCCCAAAGGGGATGATGACACATTTTTTGGCATTTAGCTTAAGGCCATGGTTCTGACACTAGTCATTGGTCTCAGTGAGGCCATTCTGTAGGATGTCAACATCACTTGGAGAGTTAATAATAGCTCCCAACTTGCAATCATCTGTGAAATTTGTCAGCCAGAGTCCTTTCGTGTTGGCTTGGACTTCAGAGAAGTAGATACCACTGAGGAGAGGACCCAGGACCGAACCCTGTGGGACTCCACTCGTGACTAGTCAGCAGTCTGACTTGGAGTCAGCTACTTTCACACTGTGGGTTCTACCTGTGAGTCAGTTTGCAACCCACCTAGTGATATAGGGGTTCATGCCTAGCTTAGTGAGTTTTTCTATGATTCCTGAGTGGGGAATGGTATCAAAGGCCTTGGCCAGATCAAGGTAGGCTGTATGAATCACCTTGCTTTCATCCACAGCTCTGGTGACTGATTCAGAGAAGTTGACCAATTTGAGCAGGCATGATCTACCCTGCACAAAACCAAACTGTGTGGGATCCAGAGTTTGGAGATTCCCTATATCCTTGTTTAGTAGGTCCATGATGATGCGTTCCATAGCTTTGCGTATCAGACTCATCAGGCTAATGGGGAAATAGTTCCAGCGTCTGTAATTGTTCCTCCTTTGTGGAGAGGGATGACTGTAGCAGTGCACCATTTGGTAGGGACAATGCCTGAGGTGAGGCTGTGATTGAACAGAGCACACAAGTGAGGTGCCAGTTCACTCTGCAGTACATGTGAACACAGCCACGAATATTGTCAGGTCCCATAGAAGCTGTATTCTTGGCCTTGTACAGTGCTGTTTTAATCGGTGCAGCAGTAATACTGAGTGCCTGGCAGTCTACTGGTATTGTGACTGCTCCTTTCAGGGGGGGAGTAAAGTTGGCACTGAATCTGTCGGCCAGTATATTGGCAATATCTATTGGCTCGGGTATAGGAGGTACCATTGTGCAGTAGCTCAGAGCAAATCTGGGTATTGCTGTGGAGATTCTTTACATAACTACAGAAGGCCATGTAGTTGTCTTTACTATCTGCTGCAATTCTGTTTTCATAGCCAGCTTTAAAGGATTAGATGAGGGATCTCAACTTTTTGTTGAGGCTGATAAGGGAGTTTTTCCAGTCTTGGGATTGTACCTTATTCTGCATCAGTTTCCTCCTTCTGTTATAGAGTTTATTTATGGCAGGAGACTACCAAATTGGCTTCTTTTTTCTGGAGGAGAGACTCTTGGTTCTGTTGGGTATGGTGAAATCCATGCATTTGTGTACGTGTTTGCACAGTGCATTGGTGTATGATTCGGCAGTCATGCAACTATTCTCCATTTGCATGGGTGCCATGAAGTTAGCCACCTCTGTTTTATGAGCCCAAAGTTAGCTTTGGCGAAGTTTTTCATGGTGGTTACCTTTGTGGGGGGTGGGAGAGTGGGGGGAGGGATGTGTATTTCCAAGCTGATTTGTTTGTGGTGGGATCTAACCAGGGAGGAGTTGACTTTTAGTGTAGAGTAACGGTCGCCCATGTTAGTAATGACCAGGTCAAGAATGTTGCTACCTCTAGTGGGGGTAAGAACGAGCTGGTCCAGGGCACTGGAATTAATGAATTCCAGGAAACGTTGGGCAAGTGTACTGGTACATGAGAAGTTTTCCCAGTTAATGGAGGAGTAGTTGAAGTCACCCAGTAAGAGAGTGTTAGGTTGGACCCTAATATTCTGCAGGGTGCTTAGGAATGTGGAGTGTGAGTCTTGGGACATGGTTGGGGACCTATAACAGGTTGCTGTCTTACCCAATGTTAGCTGCAGCTGAAGTATCTCTGATGCGTTATGCTGGGCTACCAATCTGGAGGTGTGCACATCCTTTATGAATATGGAAATACCACTGTCTTTGGAGCTTTGGTCCAAGTTCTGGGGCTGAAAGTTGTGGAATGATTTTTTGGAATGAGTATAGCCTGGTAGTGCAGGGGTGCTTTCTGCTGGCTTCCACCAGGTCTCTGTTACAGCACAAATGTCAATGTTCTCCATTTTAAGAAGTACTTTGAGCAAGTGCATTTTGAGATTTAGACTTCTAGCATTGAGCAGCATGACCCTCAGATTGCATTTGTTTGTAGCTGTTATGGTGGTAACTTGGTCTTTGGAACACCGCCTAAAAAGGCACTATAGGGGTGGCAAGAGCCTTGGCCAGTATCCGGAAGCCTAGGGATGACAGATGCAGGCCATCTCTGGCAAAGCATCAAGGTTTGTCAATCATATCAACCCAGGCAGACAGATACTGGATCCCCTTAGAATGACACCAGAAACTTAGCCAATTGTTGAAATCAATCATTTTCTGCTTGTACTGTGGTATCATTCTGGATTATGGTAGAATGCACCTCAGGGCTAGGGTCATACAAGCCTGGGCTACATAATCCAAGAGCTCCTCCATGTCTCTTTTCATGTAGTCCAGGGAGGTATGTCTCTGGTCATTCACACCCACATGTACAATGACAGAGTAATATTTGTACCTGTTGTTGAGAGACCTGAGTGCATACGTTATGTGGTGGATCCTGACCCCTAACAGGCAGCTGATTGTTACTTTCTCCCTATTCAACCTACTGAGTAGGACATCAGTGTGCCTCACTATTGAGTCACCTATGACTAGTTTGTTGGGCATGCTGTTTTGCCTTAGGGACTTTGGTTGAGTGGAACACTGTTTAGGAAAGTTATGTGTCTTATGATTAGTGTTATGTTGTGGTGGTCAAGTGCATTTCTGCCTTGGATGTCTTTGCTGTTTGAGTAGATTTTTATTGAGACCCTCTGTGAAGGTGGGTGTGTGGTTTGTGTTTTTATGTGAAGGCAGTGCTGGTGTGTGCTCTGGAGGGCTATGTGTTCCATGTGGTGTGGTGCAAGTATTGACCTTCCCCTCTTGACCAGCTATTCCGGTCTTGGCTGGAGAGTGTGTGGCCTCCAATTTGGATATATAAGTGCATCTCTTTCAAGTCAGAGTGTTGAGAGTTAAGAGGAGAGGGTTGTCAGTGTACATGAGGCAGTTGCTACATTGCCTCAGGATGCCAAGTTCACCAGGTTAATAGGAGAAAGCACAGGGAACTGACCTTTAGACATGCCTGGAGGGGTGGCATTAATAATAATTACTGGAGCTCTTTCCTTGTAGAACATTTAGTGCTGGTAGCACTTTTTTGTGCTACAATAATTGCTGCAAGAAATCTGTTAAAATGCTAGACTAATAAGCTAGTAAAAGTGCAGGAGAAGAGAGAACTAGCAGATCTAATAGAAAATTTGAAGAGCAGACTTTGGCACTACTCAGAAGCTTGCAAACAGTCCTGGATACAGCAAATCTGTATGTGGACTAGACTAGTTACAGGAAAGGCAGGAAACAAGCACAAATGTGGGCTTTTAGAAACATTGCAAAAAAAAAAAAGGCAAACGATCCTATTATTTTATACTCCAAAACAAACACCAAAATAATCTCAAATTATTCTAGTCCTCTATAAATAAACTTCTCCCCCCGGCCTTCCCCCTACCCCAGTATCTAGAACTAATAACAACAATAACAATATTGCAATGCAATTCAACTCCTATTTTACAAACACTATCCTATCACTGCTCCAGCAAAGCACCCAGTCAACTCCACACACCTTACCACCCCAAGGCAATAAAAACTACTAGACAAATTAAAACTAACTTGGCTAGCAGCTGACAATCTACCATCTGAATTCCTAAAGCTAGCATACATACTAATTAAAGCTATATACTAGAAAACCATGCCCCTTCCATATGGAGAATGCCATACAGACTGATAGCTATTTTATCTCCCTAATCTAAAATATTAGAAAGTTGCATCCATACCCAACCCATCACCCACCACTATCCAAAACACAACATGATTTCTGACCCAATCACAGCACCACAACTACCCACTTAAGCTTTTCAAATACCACTAGCCAGTATAGAAATGAAGGCAATCTAGTGTCTTCCCTCTTCCCAGACTTTTCAAATGCATATAAAACAGTATCCTCCATCTGTCTCATTAAATCATCCTTGCCCTGGTTCCACAGCTATTGATCCTCTTGATAACAGGGCATTAAATGGCAACAGGTAGTGTCTCCATCTTTGCCAGGCACTGTAGGAGTCCCACCGGGCTCAGTCTTAGAACTACTCTTATTCAACACATTCACAACCAAACTGCATACTGCAATAAATCTTGCCAGTGTAGTGCAATATGGATATGCAGATAACTCCACCCTCATCTGTTCTGCTCCACCCATCTCCAGACTACAGAAAACCACCCAACTCTAATCCACAGCAATGGAATCATGGCTGTCCATATCTCAACTACCCCTGAAACAAAATAAAACAAAACTAATGCTTATTTCCCCCAAAAATTCAGATCTCGACCCTCCTTCTCATTTACTCAAACAACAACTCCAAAATAGAAACAATCTCTCAAACAAAACTACTAGCAGTCCTAATTGATGGAAAGCTAAAATTCGACTAACATATTATATAAGTCATCAAAAAAGACACAAGCTTTAGCCACGGGGGTGCAGCGGTTAGCGTTGTAGCCTCACAGCAAGAGGTTCTCCCATTCGATTCTCGGCTGGAGCACCTTCTGTGTGGAGGCTGCATGTCCTCCCCATGGTCGAGTGACATTAAAGACATGCAGGTAGGTGCGAGTGTGAATGGGCGTCCCTTCGTTGAAGGTTGGGCATCGGGCTGGCAACTTGGCACCGTAAAAATCCACTGCCAATCATGAGCAGATGGGATTTCTGCTGTGGCGACCCCTAAAAGCTGAAAGTCTTTTTTATCAAAAAAGACACAAGAAACTAGGCTTCCTCTATAGGGCCAAACACTGTCTTACAGTCTCTAGCAGAAAAGCCATAGCAAGAACCTTCCTTTTCCTATCCCTTCTCTATGCCTCATCTATAGTATCTAATTTTAACAAAACTGGAAACATGTTATAATAAAGTCAAATTTGCTGGAAACACTCCCTTCAAAACCCATTACTGCACTGTATTAAAAACTCTAGACTGGATAGAATTTCACAGCTCTTATCATAGACCAATCTGCCTAGAAATGTATTTATACACCAGTTAAATGCCCTTCATCCCTATTCCTCAACCACCTAAAATCTAACAAAAATCACTGTTGCACATGGCTAAATCCAATAATAGTGTAGGTGTCTCACTATATTCAAACAATGTTTCTAAACTTTGGAACTTTCTCTCATAATCTCACCTCACAGATGAACTACTTGACTTGAAAACTAAGCTCAAATAGTACCTAAATAAGAACTGTCTTTGTACATCCAAACATAAGTAATTTAATATCAGCTTTGCACCTCATCTAAAACCACCTGTACACACACCATAGAATCTCACTCCCAGACCACTTTCAATCTCAATTACTCATACTTCTTAGCTTTACCATCTATCACTAACACTTGCATATCAGAATACTATTATTTCTACAAAATCTCTCACCTGCAGTCCCACCTCTTTATCTCATTGCTTCCTTAGCCAGGTAATATACTCACCCCTTCTACCCTCTACTCATACCTACTACACATAACCTCCACCTTACACCCTCCTTTCTCTACATCCTCTGTTTAACTCTCCACCTTATTTACTATATCTATAGTGACTTTGTCTGTTGCTCATCCAGGACCAATCTACAAAAACAATATATTCCTAATCAATGCTGCATATTATTGGCACTGTTGTATAATCAAATTTAGCACACCCATATGCACCAAATGATAATAAGGACAGTAGACATTTTTAACTATATGTCATTAAATGAAAAAAAGTTGTTTACAATATTTGAACTTTCAAACAGTACTATGTACAATTGTATTATCGTGTTCCTGTTAACTTTCTGCACTCTGTGCCGTGTAAAAACTTTATGCAATGTTTCTGTTATACTCTACCCAATGTAAAATTCCACACTAACCTTATACTTACTCTACATGCCAATATCCGTTCATGTACATATTGCCTCTGCTAAGGTCTTCAAACTCATTTAAATAAGGATGCAAACTTACTTGTGGAACTTTTCTCTCCAGGCCTTCACTGAAAATGTTCTGCCCAGTTGGACTTTCCCAGTAAACAAAGATAAATAAATAAATCAGTAATTTGGGCCCAGGAGGTTTAGGTTATAGTCACCTAGTATGATGATGCGTTTATTTGGTTTGATGTGAGAAATCCATAGTTCTGCTTTTGGCCACTTTACAGTCATTTAAGTTTTTAGCTTTATATGCTTTTGAACTAAGGGAAACTCATGTGGCTCTGCTCACATGCACGGACAAGGTTCAGAAGGGCGATATGTTCTCTGGAACTGTGCAGTTTCAAACAAATCAGATGTTGCAATTAATTATCATGAAAGGAGATCTACACTGAATAGTATGAGTATTAGATATTAACTATTTGTGGTTAATCTTCAAGTTTCCTGGGACAATTTAAGATATGTAGAGAAAAAGAAGGCTTGTAAAGGTGTTCTAATAATGTGCTGTTATTGGACCTTCAGCTGACTTACAATTGCTCCAACAGGGCTTAGGCCATGTTAACAATTGATGTAAGGACAATGGCCTCAAATTAAATGAAAATGAAAATGTAGCATAGTTCATTGTGGCAAACAAAAGAGTTTTGCTTACTGTATAGGAGATGGACCCCCCCCCCCCCACACTGCTGTAAGGGATCTGGCTACCCTAGTTGATATTTCCTTATCATTTGACCACCATGTCTCTGCAGTAGTTCAGAAAACCTTTTATCTGGTCCATTTAATTTCCAAAGGCATCTCCACTAGATCCAAAGAAATATTAATTTATCTTTGCTCATTTCTTATCATACCCATAACTGAATATAATACATTTTTTTGCATGTAGTTATCTAAACACATCCATAACTTGAGAGACCGCAGAGATTCATAACCAAAAACATTGGTGGCCTAAAAATCTTAGTTATGAGGAGAGACTGGCAGCACTTTCTCTCTACTCAGTCTCTTACAGACTCCTCCATGGAGCTCCATGTCTAGCCTTTCATTTCATGAAAGATCTAACCTTATTTGATCTACTTTTCCTTCAACAAACTATTAGTACATTAAATACTCAGTTAAAGGAACTAAACATTCATCAGCAGATAAATAAGACACATTGGCATGATGGAGTCATATTTCAGCATATCCCTCACCTCTGGAACAAACCTCCACTACATCTCAAGCAGAGTAACACCCTTGCTAACTTCAAGGTAAACATAGGTAATTGGATGGGAAGCCTCAGTTTCTCTCTCAATCTATCTTATCTTGCCCTCCTTGAAGCTAGAGGGAAATTATGAGTCGGGTTTTTTGGCTTGGCTTGAAATGGTCTGCAGACTGATTGCCTGGAACTTACCTATATACCTATGAAGCTATTAACCTAACCTATTATACACGCAATATCTCATATTTTCTTAAATTCCTCTCTCTCTTATTCCATAATCTGTTCCTTAACATTTTCCTGATAAACAATCTTTTACCTCATCATTCCCTCCTCAGAAGCTAACTTCTTTCTTTACACTCTAATACATTTAAATGAATGTAGAAGGAGACAGTATGCCTGTTCATTCTGCTGTTTTAGTTGTCTTAACATTCTACACCTCTTTCATCCCTACCTTTCCCCTTTTTCTATCCACCACATACCCTACACAATCTACAATGCCTCCGTGAATTCCCTGTTCACCACTTATTCTAGTAGTCTGTTTCATGGGTCCACAATCTTCTGTAAGTAAAGGCACTTTCAATGATCAAGGGAGTAGATTTTCCTTACAAGTTGCTACATGTGCTCCCCCCTCCCATTTGCCTCCATTCAGAAATAAACTACAAATGAAATTACACAGTAGTACATTACAGATTTAATATTTACCACTAACCCAAACCCTAACCATAAATCTGCAGTCTGCATAATAATACCTTCCTTTTTACATGTTTTCCTTTTACCATAATTTCACCCTACCCATTGGAGAATAGCATTAATGAAACATTTTATTCCTACTAGAACCACATATTAACTAATTTCAAACAAACTATGCATTGCAAAGAATTTAGGAAACACGTCTGACCATTTTTATGATACCTGCATTTGTTCTTGTTATGCAAAGAAAGGCTCATCTCTGTCTTTACTATCCTGGCACTGCCCATTAAGCCCCCAAAGATTTCTCACTTCCTCATCTCAGATATATAAGTCTCTTCCAAGGGAATTTAATACATTTTTGGAAATAAGAAAATAAAATTATGTTTTTTTAGGAATAGGAACAAACCTACTTTGAGCAATGTTATGTTCATAAATTCATAGATTGTTACAAGGTTAATGACTACTAGGGCCCTTTCAAGCCTAGCTGCAGACTCCAAACCATTTAGGTCTTGCGTATCATGGGCATCTATCATGGGAAGGGCAAGTTAGTAGAGAGGTAATTAAGGATTTGGATGGGTGGGTTGTTAGTTAGGCTCATACTTATTGATGGCTACTGCCCATAAGGGACAAGGGGGACAGACCATGGGTAAATGTATGATTTCTCATACAAATGACAAGGTTTCCTTTCTTAATAGGGTCAGGGATGAACTCTGTTTTACATGGATGGGGAGACTATTCCATAGTGTGGATACCATTTGGGACACATATCTGTCTTTCCAGCATGTTCAGTTTATGTCACAAGCCCTGGATCTAGTGTTTCTGGTGCCATTTATTTTGCACATGTGCAACAAATCCATCAGGGCTTGGTCTCAGGAAACCCTGTAAGCCAGGCAAAGATGCTCTCTCAGCAGCCTGTTGAAAACTAAATACTGAGGTAAAGTCTTTAAGTGATCAATGTAGGACATGGTGTTCAGGCCCTGAATTCTCCTGGTGAGAAACCTTTGTGGGCATTACAGTTGTTGCAAGTATCTGGTTAGATACATGCCAAAGGGGGCACTATATTCAATAATAGGTCTGATAAAGGCTGAGTAATGTGGTACTATGATTCCCTGGACCTGGATGCATTAATTTTACCTTTAGGTTGGGTGACACAGAATTTTTCTTATTATCTTAGCTACACATTAGTCAAAGACTAGATTGTTGTCTACATATGTTCCTAGATCCCTTACTAATGGGCTGATTTGTTGGCCATTTTATCAATGAAGCAATTAATTTGGGTTGACAGTTTACCAAAGGTCATTATAATGCATTTTACAGTTTTAGGCCACCAAGCTTTGGCACCAGTCATTTGTCTGTGTTCAGCCCTATTACAAGATGTTGGTGTCTTGTGGGGAATATAAAACAGCTCCCAAGTTACAGCCATCTGCAAACTTGTTGAGACAGAAGCCTTTGAACATTAGTTTTGACTTCTGAAAAGAACAGGAGCTGGCCCAGCACAGAGCTCTGGGGTACTCTACTGGTGACTGGTCTCTTTGTGGAGGTGGTCTCACTGATTCTGACTTTTTGGGTCCTGCCTATGAATGAGCCAGCAATCCAATGAATTATGCAAGGATTTATACCTAGCTCAGACAATGCCTGAGTGGGGTATTATTTTGAATGCCTTAACCAGGTCAAAAGATGCAGTATGCGCTGTTTTACCCTCATCCATTGCCTTGGTGTCCCCCTTAAAGAAGTCTACCAGGTTGGCATGATCTTCCCTTAGCAAAGCCAAATTGGAATGAATCCAGTGTCGGCAGGTTGCCAGTGTCCTTGCTTATCACATCCATGATAATTAATTCCATAGCATTTTAAATTAGGATCGTTAGACTGATGTGTCTGTAATTCCCCTGACTCTTTTGATGGTCTGCCCTTGTGAAGGAGAATGACTTTTGTGGTCCTCCAGTCACCTGGGAATGTAGACTGCTTCAAGACTGTAGTTGAAGAGAACCTCAATGGCCCTGATAGGTCATGTTTTAGACTGCTCAGGAGGCAACTGTGGATGTTGTTGAGACCCATGGAGGTGGCGTTCTTGGCTTAGATTAGTATTAGTATTAGGCTAACTGCCCTTGTGGGTCATTTTAAGCCTAGCCAATTACCCCATGGGAGAATCAAACCCTGCACCTTGTATCTGTAAGGTAAACACCTAAACCATTATGGCAACCTCCCCACTTTAGCAATTGCTACCAACACCTGGTCCCTGGTGATAGCTGGGGGAAGTATGTTGAAGGAGATTTCAGCTTGTAGGGCTGGTGGCAGGGTGGGGTGTGAAGTCTGAGCTGAATTTATCAGCTAGTAGATTTGCTATGTCACACTGATTGGTGAAGGTGGCACTGTTCATCACCACTTCACCTCATTGATGTGTGTTATCTCTAAGATTCTGGACATAGCTGAAGAAGGCCTTGTGTTTGTCCTTAGCCTGCAAGGCTATCCTGACCGCACAGTTGGCCTTGTTGGACTTAATTAAACCTTTTAGTTTCTTGTTTAGTTACATAAAAGAGAACTTGTCTTTAAAGGAGTTGCACTTACTTATTTTGCCCATGAGTTTTCTTCTTTATTACATACTATTTTAAGGTGAGGATTCTACCAGTGGGGTTTATTTTTAATGTTTGTTTCTGATAGGTACAGCAGCCTCTATGCAGCTATTCACATGTTTGCATAGGGACTCTGTGAATAATTCTTCATAGGTAGCTGTGGTCTTGTGGTTAAGGAGCCTTGAATTTTGCAAATGTCACTTGCTAGGATGTAGTTTGCCTTTGAATAGTTCCTAACTTTTACTGATTTCACTGGATTTTATCAGCTGATTTTTACTTCAAATGAGACAGATTTTTGATCCATCCTCACTAGTGAGGACATGACATGTCCCATGTTGGTGAGTACCAAATCTAGTATGTTTGATCCTCTAGTTGTAGCACGCATTATCTCTTCCAGGGTGTTTGTGTTAATAAAGTCCAGGAAGCACTACTACTGTGAGTTTAAGGCAGTTTAAGGCAATGTCCATTTCCCAGTCAACAGAGGGGTAGTTAGTCACCAATGACTAGAGTGTTTGGTTAGATAGTGAATGCTTCTTGTAGATTTAGGTAAGAGTCATAAGACTCTAGGGGCATAGAAGGCAACATGTAGCTGCTTATTATATGGTGAGGGACCCTATATTTGATGACTTGCATATGGGTTTTATTTACTTTCTGTAATCTATTGCTTTCATGCCTATCCATTTCTACTAAGTCAAGCAAGTCTTCCCTTAATCCATTTTCTTCTGGACTGAGAGCACCTTCTGTGCTCTATTTCTAAGTATTCTACAGAATGTTCCAGAACATTTTCCTGAGACATATCCTCTTCAGATGCATCCTGTTTCATTTGGTGCTTTTCCATATGGGAACCTATTGGCCCATCATGCCACAACATTTCCGGTATCAGAGTTGCCACTATTTCTTGCTCCTTTCCCTACTTTGCAGCTTTATCTGGAGTTTTGTATGGGTCTCCTACAGAAGGATCCAGAGAATTACAATGTGGCAAATCATCTAACTATGCCTGCTGCTCCACCTAATGCTCCTTAATCATGGAACCCTTTGTTCTATCAAAGTGCAACAACTGCCTGTGTTGAAGTCTCCACTCTAATTCCTTCATTTAACAGATAGTGCATCACTTCAATGTCTGTTTGTTTAACCTCTACCTTAATAATCTTCCAACTTTGTAATCTTATTTTTATACAGTGAAATGTTCCATATCTGGATGCCTTTGTCTGTGTTTCTCTTATCTTTTGAGCTGCATTTTGCATTGATTAGTTAACCTTCTCCTCTGCACACATATGGCACTATATCAAGTATATTTTTTCTTTTCCATGCCAATGTTTCTATTTTATACAATTCAAAAGCTCTGATTTTTGATCTTTATACTTTCTAACCTCCTATGTTGCTTCTATTTTTTTCAGGTGGCCCACATTTTATTTGTTTATATAATATTTTTTTTTATCTGCTCTCTTAAGGAACATAAATGTTTGTCTGCCATTTTTGACAGTTTTTCTTGGGAAAATATTTTTCTTCCCTCTGATTTATCTTTTACTCTTGCTAAATATCTTCTGTCAGGAAACTCTGGGCTTCTTGTGTAATAGTAACAATACATAATTTCTTCCTTATCCTCAACAGTTCACTTTGTCATCTATATGCCGCTTTCTCTATCTGTTAGTTTTTGTGTGTGTGTTTTTTTTCGGCTATACATATCTTATATGTCTTGGTAGGACTTGGTAAAAACAGAGTCCACCATGTGAAGGTACTCACCAAGACCTGAGAATGAATTAATTTCCATCAATACAGTAATACTTCTCTATTTTTTGTTGTTGATTTCATCTCTCTGTTTGGACCCCTTTTGTCTCTCCATCTGGACCCCTTCATTGCATGGACATATATATGAGAAAGGAGACAGGATATGCAATGGAATCAGGGATTTAGGGAGATTGTTTGCTAAGACTGTAGAGGGCCTGAATTTGTTTAATACTTGTTTTATGTAGGCAATATAACCTAGTTTTAATCTGAAAGTGAGGTTGTTTGAAGTGGGAAGTGGAACTTATCCAGATGATTTTGAAGAGAGTTTGAGGTAAGGGCATCTATGCTATCTATGAAGTAGGAGTTGAAATGAAGAGCTGTTGTAAAGGAGAGAAGTTCTTGTCAAGGATTAGGGACACTGTTAATTCCTGGGTGTACTTTTTATTTTATTTTTTATGGAAAACCAAAATATTCTACGATTAGTTCTTTGATTGTTCTGAGGATCTGAGTATAATTGTTTCCTGTCATCGACTTGTTTTTATTGTGCACTTATGGAGTTCTTTGCAGGACTGTTAGCCTCAAAGAGTAACCTTTTTGCCATTCACTCCATGCCTTGTCTCTATTATGAATTAAGACTTTTACTGTCATTGGAAAGCCATAGGGCATTGTTGGTCTTTACTTTTTTCCTTTGTAAGGGACCAAAGTTGTTTAGGGTATTAAAAAATATAGAATTAAATATATGTACTGCCTCACCTAGTAGCAAGGTTTTGGGAATGGACCAGTTATAGGCTTTTAGGCTGTCAATGAACATATTAGGATTACATTTGGAAAGATTACAGGTCACTTTATATTGGTGTTGTTTGATCTGTGAGTGATAGATTTATAGAAAGTGTGGGAGTCTGAGAGGATTCCAAATGAAATGAACTTACAGGGATCAGAGACCAAGATTCATTTTAAAATGGACCTACTCTTTTTGGCCTTACTGAAGTGAGTGGGGAAAGCAAGAAGTTGCTTGAAACTGTGTAAGCTAGTCAATGCCAGAAAATACTGACACCTCCTAGAAAAATAGTTTCATTAGAGATATTGTTAGATATCCAGCAAAAGGATATTTTCCAGAACTGGAATATCATTTCCTGGGGGAATAAAAAGAAAATTAATGCAGAGGTTTTTTAATCAGTTAGTCTAAGCAGAGATTAGATGCTCAACACTCTGGAATTTTGGTTAAGGTGTTAGTAAAGGTAGTCAATTTATAAGAGCTTAGATAGAGAATGTTTTTGTAGTCTGTCTGACTGAATAATACTATAGCTTGAGCACAGAATTTCCATATTTTTTGTGTGAGGCCTTAGCCTTGTTTCAGTGATTGCAACAATATCATATGTGTTTTATGAGATCCAGGAATAAACTTCAGTAGCTTTATTTGGGATATTAAGGGTGGTTATGGAAATAATGCTCAATTGTTTGGGATATGCTGAAGTAGGCCTTAAGGCTGAGAGCGAGGCTGAGATGGTAGAGAGGCAGGTCCAGGGTTAGGGTGGATATCACTGCACTGTATGATTTTTTAGACTATGGCTGAAACTGTGGTAGTTTTGTTATTATTATGGTAATGTTCACCCTAAATTTTGTTTTACTCTGGTAGTAAGAGAACTACAGAATTGCGTGTTTAAAGAAAAGGTGTGGTGAGTAGCTGAATACATAAAGAGCAGTTTGGAAAGGTGGGCAGTGTGGTTCATGAGATATCTTATAGTAGCAAATTGAATTCTTGGTATGATTATACCTCGGTAGTTTGCAAGGTGGCAATAGCATGATACATGAAATGGACATACATAGCAGAAACATATCTACCAAACACTAATAGAGGATTTTTATATATTGATGTTATAGTGGAGAGGGTAATATGGAAAAATGAGTAAATAAGCTAAGAAAGTTTAGATAAAAGAAGTAGTGTGTATGTTGAAGTTAAGTAGTTTAGGGGAGAAGTGATAAAAAGACAGTAGGGGAGAGAGAGAGTAAGAGAGGGAATACATACGTTAGAAGTAGGTAATGAGACAGAACACTAAGATGGAAGAGTGTATCTGCTTATTTATTTATTTTTAGTCAATCATTTCATCAGTGGATTCAGCCTGTTTTTTTAGTTGCGTAGTACCAATTGTCTTTTTGCTTCTTTTAGATCTGGTGTATGATGGTAGTAGGTACAGTATAGATTTTTTTGAGTATATGGCTGATATTTAAATATTTAGTTATGACCAGTCCTTTTTACATCTGACACAGGATTTGATGCTAGCAGCACATTCTTCATAGTATCCATATCCTTTATAACCAGTATTAGTTTCTGTTTCAAGGAAGAGATGGCAGTATTAGGACTTCATATATGCTGTTCTTATCACATGACCTTTGGTCTGGATTTGAAATCCATTTGGATAAAATGCAGTTTACATCTGCTTTGTTACACTCTTATAATTTATTATATCTAATTGAGGAGACGCTGTACATGGAACACAGACTACACACAACCTTCCTTTAAATTTTACTTGTTTTGTATAATTCATAGTGGTATGCTTTGTTTAGTTTCCACTTTGTTATGATTCATTTGCAACTGATCAATGCTTTGTGTCTTTAGTCATTTGCTTGCCTTTAGTAACATGATAGGTAAAGGTGGTTTGGTGTCTTAATCATCTCAGTGGAAATATTCTTCTTCTTCTTTCCATATTTCTGATCCATCATCAGTCTATTTCAGTTGTCTCCTCTTGTTCATGGGCAAATCTTTTTTTTTTAAAGCTTTCATACTGTATTTGATTATGGTAAGAAACAGTCAGAACCATAAGTAGGGTGCAGTGATGGTGGGGGAGGACTGCCTCTAGGGCAACCTATTGGTGGGAGGTATGATTATCATAATAGATGAGAGGGAAAACATGCAAGTCAGTTGTGTCATTGCTTCTACTGGGTGATAGTGTCAGAAGTCATTTAAGAATCTATGCTGGTCTTCAGCTCTGGGAGACTATCTGAGGGATACTCAACTCTTGTTGAGGAAGGGTGCACCAACTGATGGACTGTCCAGGGAGGCAAATGACCTATATACAGCTTAGGCACACAAATGTCTGTGTTATGTCCCCTTACCCCCCCCCCCTTGCTTTCTTAGTAGTATACATATTATACATATTAAATTCCATTAATCTTTCATTGAAATGGAGATGCCAATGTAAATTGTCTAGCAAGAATATATCTTTATGTTGTCCATTTCCCCTGCTTGCTTACTGCCAGAATATGTAACAAACAAATCGGTAATAAGTCACTTCATGTTATCTTGCAGTTTCAAGCCACTGTTATGAAACAAAGAATTAGATTATATATTATGCAGCACATAGCCATAATATAAAACCCATCTGCATTCAATATGTTACAGCATTTTAGACATCTCAGGGCATAAAGAGCTTATATGCAAACTGGTCAAACAGATATGGTTTGTGAATTTGTGTCATTTTACAAAGCCACTTGCATTAAGCATGATAAATTAAATTTGCATTCTTCTAAATCTTTTAGGGCAAACTCTATATTTCCATGTTGTGGCACTGCTTACCTTTCTGTTTTTTTTTCTTTAATAGTATTCAGCTGATCCCCAGGAATTTCTGATACATGCCTCCCATTTAACACATGCATTTTGAAATGTCCTTCAAGACTCCTTTAAGATACCAAAAAGCATGCTTCATCATTTCTTATTTAGATCAAAGAGACATCCTTAGTTGGAGTGAGTACATAAGTACAAAAAGACAGTGTTATATTTGTTTTTATGCTTAATGGATTTCTGGCTCTATCAGAATGTACACATGGTGTAGCTTCATAACATAAAAGGAATATCTCCATGGATGCCTTCACTACGTGGCTTTGTTTCTTTAATCTGTCCAGCTATCATCCTGTTTGCCTGAGATATTATGCCACCAAGAAGTGATCAACTGACAGTTTAACATCTCTCTTGACTTGAGGACACAAAACATATTGTTTTATGTCTGATGACATAACAACTTAGTTGTTCATTGACCTCTAGCCTAAGGTACTCTAATACTTGAAACACGTATGAATCACCAACCTCCTGTTCATACATAATGTTTGGTGTGGACAGTCCATAACTAGCACCAAAGCTCAATACAGAGTTATTATTTGAATTCAGATCAAGCAACTTATGCTTCCCTGTCAAGCTCCTCCTGTTATTCTCATAATTCTACAAATGGGAGCTACAGTCCCACAGTAACACCAGAGGAAGCGTGAGGGATACAGTAGAAAACCTAACACCCACGGTCTACTGCTAGGTGCATATGCACAAACAATGGTGTGTGGCTAGCCTGGAGACAAAAGAGTAGCTGGTTCGACCAGTGCCCTGGGCCGGTACTAAGAACCAATGCCCCCCCCCAAAAAAAGCACTCACTGTAATAAGCTTATTACAGTTAGTTCTACTCCTAAACCCTCTTTCTCTTTATTTGAATTGCAAAAAAAAAAAAAAAAAGAAACACGGGCATTCCTTCTACTAGCCAGGTTGCCAAATGCACAACATGCCCCACCCCCAACCCCCCATTCCAGCCATTCAGGTCCCATTTCTGGGCCCTGGTCCCAAGTCTCCTTCAACTTATTAAAATAAAAAGGTCTTCTTTTTAAATTGTAGCAAACTGCTTTCTACAAATGTAGCAAATATTTGCTATAGTTTATACCATGTCTGCACAGAGCACTACAGCGCTCATGTTTTAGTTTAAATCATCTTCCTTTTAAGCTGTAGCAAACTGTTTATTACGCATGTAGCAAACAGTTGCTGCAGTTTATACCCTGTCTGCATGGAGTGCTATGGCAGTCAGGTTTTAATTGAAAAAAAAATCTTATTTCTAAACTGTAGCAAACTGCTTGCTAGAAATGCAGGTTCTACAGTTTATACCCTGCCAGCATATAGGGCTATAGTGCTCAGGTTTTAGACCACACATGGAGCACTCCTGTGTTCAGGTTTGACCACAAATGCAATAACAACTTTTAAAAGCCAGTGTTGCATTAAAGTGAGATTGGGATCTACTGATGACAGATTGTGCCCTCCCCAACACTTTGCACCCAGGGCAGTTGACTCCCTCGCCCTGCCCTAGCTATACTATTGCTTGGAGACAAGATGGCAGCCTGAACCATTTTCTATGCTCCCCCTAACTGAACAATGCTAAAAAATAATGAGAAAACATGGAGAGATCCCACTATGTTTGCAAATATATATACATTATAGCTATATCAGATGATTGGTCACTTTTAAATAAATTCAAACCGTACCTCTTAACGTCTTAGGTCAAGAATTATGGACAAATCCAAAAATAATGGGGGGATGCCAAAGGCCAAAAATTAGGGACAATTTTTAAATATTGCACTCATACCTCTCAACTATAAAGAATTTTGCAGAATATTCATATTTTTGCCACATGTTTTTGGTCTGTTGTAAATAAAATTGGGTATTTCTGACAAATCCTTACTGAGGTTAGAAAATAATGACAGACATTTATGTTTCACACTTCATACCCTTCAGACAATTTGTGCCAATGCAAAACCTGCTATTCTATGAAATTTCTAAGTTTGTAAAATACATTTTTAAAAATTGTCCATGTTTTTGGGCCTTTGTCCCACTTTTATTTGTAGCTTTGTCCAGATTTCTTGCTCTAAGAGGTTGAGAGATATGTATTGCACTTACAAACTTAGAACAGTGATAGAAAAACAGGTTTCCATGAGCATGCATTTTTAAAGGGTATGAAATCTAAAACTCAAATGTATGTCATTATTTAATGGGTATAATCCTCAGTGATCTGCAAAAAAACATACATTTTATGGGGAACAAACAAAAAATATGAGTTAAGATTTGGACATTCTGCAAAAATATGGACAGTTGTGAGGTATGATTCAAACAAGAAAATTCTGAGTAAACTAGTCATCTTTAAAAATAAAAGGAAAACAGCCATCATGTTATTTAAGGGGCTTACCATACTCAGCAGGGATCATACAACTCAACTGTCCAGATTTTGGGAGAATGTCCAGATTTGTTTGTGCCAAGAGGTTGAAAGCTATGTCAGGGATACAGATGCCTTTTATGCTGAAGAGAAAGTCACAAAAAGCCATTCCAAAAGGCTGCAAAATGCAGCTTCAGATATTGTAAGCTTACAATAGTAATTCCATGATTTGCAGAAGAGCTCAAAACAGCTCAAGAAGGCTGATCATTAGAATAATGGGAATATCAGATTTAATACTATCTCATGAGTTAAAGGAAATGGTGAGTGTTTTAATCATTAACCACATGAAGCTCTTGTAGTCTATGCAGATGTCCATAGCTAGAATTTGCTGCACTGTGAGATGAATAGCAAATGTTTCCCTGTTATGTATGCATGGCACTTGAATCATTTGCAGGTAAGGAATGGATAGCAAATGCTAACAGGTAGCATCAATGGTTAAACTGAAAGAATGAGGAAATTAAATTCACTGGGGACCATCCTGCATTGCTATACAAGAAATGGAAAAAGCCTGAGACAGTACATATGCAACTCCAGGTCCTCTGTAGCAATACTGAATGCAAGAAGCCTTTGATGGTTACACAGAAAAGTGGAAACATGGCAATTTCTCCAGCAGGATGTAAACAAATGCACTGAAAAGAGTTGTGATGGCCTAAACAGTACTATAAGTATACAAAAAATGGAGAGGGAAGTGAATAAAGGGAAAAACAGTAAATGAGCCACAGCAACACTGTCATAGCAGAGAAAATAAGGGCAGATGAATATGTTTCCTTCTTACTAGAAGGTTCTTGGTCAAGGAGTAACAAGTAGCTAATGAGAGTAATCAGAATGTTGTGGATGTTAGACCTAAAGCTAAGAGTGGGAGTAGCAGTACAGAGAAGAAAGCAACACAGGAAAATAAAACTCCAGTTTGAACTATGACTCAAGGGCTGATTACAGATGGTCATTCTCAGGTCTACGTAGGATGGACCATTCATCAAATGCAAGGATATCTATATCATCTCATTCACCAGGGAAAGGAGTCCATAGCTTAGATAAGGAAAGCATCCTCAAATAAGGGACAGTATATTACATGCACTAGTTACATATATGTAGACAGTTAAACAAATGGCATTTGATTACTACTATTTGATGTGCGTGTATGTGTTTGTCTGTGTGTGTACTCTCACAGACACACACACACACACACACACACACACACACACACACACACACACACACACACGTATATATCTATGCATATTCATATATCTATATCTATCTATCTATATCTGTCTATCTTCAAACGTTTTGAATGGAGATCGCCGTACAGCACAGAATGGGAAATTTCCCAATTTCCTCAATGTAGTGCGATATTTGTTTAGCAGGGGGGATGTAAAAAAATAAATTTGTTCTCATTTTTTTTTACAATTTCAAAGCTTCAAAACTTCAATCTTATGGTCTTGACCATTTATATATATATATATATATATATATATATATATATATATATATATATATGTATGTATAGGTTCAGAGGTTCATAGGTAGATACTAGGCTATTAGCCTTAGGGCTATATAAGCCTAGCCAAAAAGGTACACTGGCTTTTGCCACCCAAGAAAATTATTTTCCTGTGCCCCTGTCAAGCAGAGCCACAGAAGTGATCCTTGGGGTGAATTTCCTATTTCCCACCAAGTCATCAAGATCTTTCTTGAAAAGTGCTAATGAGGAGCTCTGTTTGACACAGATAGGTAGTCTGTTCCAGAGTATGGGATGTCTCTGGGACAGGAAATCTATCCCTCCAGCATGTTCTGTTTATTGTGGTGACAAGGTTTAGGTCCCTAGAGTGTGTAGCTCGGAAGGATTGGGATTTCTTTAAGTGGAGCATGTCCAACAGCTCTTGGTTTGACATAGCTTTGTATGTTAGGCAGAGATCGCCTCTGAGTAGATGATATGCGATGGAGTAAAGCTGGAGTTTTTTGAGACGGTCTGCGTAGGACATCTGTTTGAGGTCAGTAATCGTCTTTGTGAGGTATTTCTGTGGCCTTTCCAGTTGCTGTAGATATCTTGTGAGGTACATACCAAAAGGGGTGTTGTACTCTATAATGGGTCTAATGAGTGATGAGTAGAGGGGAACAATGACCTCTTATTTTCTGGATGAGAAACCTTGTGTGATGAGGTGAGCCACGTAGAAGGATTCCCTGACCACTGTGGCAATGTGATTATCAAAGGAGAGACTACCATCCACCTGTATCCCAAGGTCTCTTATCACACTTTTGGCGTTAAGTAGACTACCACTTATGTGGTATTTCATGGGTACAGAATTTTTACCAAAGAGGATGACAATACACTTTTTGGCATTGAGCTTCAGGCCATGGCTTTGACACCAGGCATCTGTCTCAGTGAGGCCCTTTTGTAGTATATCCACATTGTTAGGAGTTTTGATTATGGCTCCTAGTTTGTGGTCATCTGCAAACATTGTTAGCCAAAGACCTTCTGTGTTAGCCTGTACTTCAGAGAAGTAGATTGGTCTCTACCTGAACTATAGGATAGAGCTAAACCTCTCCCTAGCCTCTAATCCAAAAGGAACCAAGAAAGTATGTGTTATAATGACTCTAGTTGTTGCTATACTTGACCTCCATAATGACATGTAACTGAGGACTGCTCCCTAGCCAGGTCAGCCAAGCTATTCTAATCCTTTCTCCCAAACCTCATCACTCTACCTACAAGTTATCTAAGCTGCTGAGTTCTGCTCCTCCTCTACTCCTAGACCTGAAAACACACTAGAAAAGTCTATTGTTTCTACTTTCCTTTTCCTAAGGATTTGCCCTACAAACCTATCTCAATGTTCTGATACACAAATTATCACATATTTGACTTGTACTTTTCTTTGCTCTCCCAGTCCTGGTCACTCCTCTACTCTTACAACTACTCACTCTCCTCCAGTCACATCTTCACCTTACCTCAGTAGTCAGCATTTCACCGATTGTTCCTGGGGTCCTTCTTCTTCACTGGCTCTATCGATTATGGCTCCTAGTTTGTGGTCATCTGCAAACGTTGTTAGCCAAAGACCTTCTGTGTTAGCCTGTACTTCAGAGAAGTAGATTGGTCTCTACCTGAACTATAGGATAGAGCTAAACCTCTCCCTAGCCTCTAATCCAAAAGGAACCAAGAAAGTATGTGTTATAATGACTCTAGTTGTTGCTATACTTGACCTCCATAATGACATGTAACTGAGGACTGCTCCCTAGCCAGGTCAGCCAAGCTATTCTAATCCTTTCTCCCAAACCTCATCACTCTACCTACAAGTTATCTAAGCTGCTGAGTTCTGCTCCCCTCCTCTACTCCTAGACCTGAAAACACACTAGAAAAGTCTATTGTTTCTACTTTCCTTTTCCTAAGGATTTGCCCTACAAACCTATCTCAATGTTCTGATACACAAATTATCACATATTTGACTTGTACTTTTCTTTGCTCTCCCAGTCCTGGTCACTCCTCTACTCTTACAACTACTCACTCTCCTCCAGTCACATCTTCACCTTACCTCAGTAGTCAGCATTTCACCGATTGTTCCTGGGGTCCTTCTTCTTCACTGGCTCTATCGATTATGGCTCCTAGTTTGTGGTCATCTGCAAACGTTGTTAGCCAAAGACCTTCTGTGTTAGCCTGTACTTCAGAGAAGTAGATTGGTCTCTACCTGAACTATAGGATAGAGCTAAACCTCTCCCTAGCCTCTAATCCAAAAGGAACCAAGAAAGTATGTGTTATAATGACTCTAGTTGTTGCTATACTTGACCTCCATAATGACATGTAACTGAGGACTGCTCACTAGCCAGGTCAGCCAAGCTATTCTAATCCTTTCTCCCAAACCTCATCACTCTACCTACAAGTTATCTAAGCTGCTGAGTTCTGCTCCCCTCCTCTACTCCTAGACCTGAAAACACACTAGAAAAGTCTATTGTTTCTACTTTCCTTTTCCTAAGGATTTGCCCTACAAACCTATCTCAATGTTCTGATACACAAATTATCACATATTTGACTTGTACTTTTCTTTGCTCTCCCAGTCCTGGTCACTCCTCTACTCTTACAACTACTCACTCTCCTCCAGTCACATCTTCACCTTACCTCAGTAGTCAGCATTTCACCGATTGTTCCTGGGGTCCTTCTTCTTCACTGGCTCTATCGATTATGGCTCCTAGTTTGTGGTCATCTGCAAACGTTGTTAGCCAAAGACCTTCTGTGTTAGCCTGTACTTCAGAGAAGTAGATTGGTCTCTACCTGAACTATAGGATAGAGCTAAACCTCTCCCTAGCCTCTAATCCAAAAGGAACCAAGAAAGTATGTGTTATAATGACTCTAGTTGTTGCTATACTTGACCTCCATAATGACATGTAACTGAGGACTGCTCCTAGGCAGGTCAGCCAAGCTATTCTAATCCTTTCTCCCAAACCTCATCACTCTACCTACAAGTTATCTAAGCTGCTGAGTTCTGCTCCCCTCCTCTACTCCTAGACCTGAAAACACACTAGAAAAGTCTATTGTTTCTACATTCCTTTTCCTAAGGATTTGCCCTACAAACCTATCTCAATGTTCTGATACACAAATTATCACATATTTGACTTGTACTTTTCTTTGCTCTCCCAGTCCTGGTCACTCCTCTACTCTTACAACTACTCACTCTCCTCCAGTCACATCTTCACCTTACCTCAGTAGTCAGCATTTCACCGATTGTTCCTGGGGTCCTTCTTCTTCACTGGCTCTATCGATTATGGCTCCTAGTTTGTGGTCATCTGCAAACGTTGTTAGCCAAAGACCTTCTGTGTTAGCCTGTACTTCAGAGAAGTAGATTGGTCTCTACCTGAACTATAGGATAGAGCTAAACCTCTCCCTAGCCTCTAATCCAAAAGGAACCAAGAAAGTATGTGTTATAATGACTCTAGTTGTTGCTATACTTGACCTCCATAATGACATG
This sequence comes from Protopterus annectens, assembly GCF_019279795.1. NCBI lineage: Eukaryota > Metazoa > Chordata > Ceratodontiformes > Protopteridae > Protopterus > Protopterus annectens. Next base: position 598,437,259 of record NC_056745.1, read on the forward strand.
TAACTGAGGACTGCTCCCTAGCCAGGTCAGCCAAGCTATTCTAATCCTTTCTCCCAAACCTCATCACTCTACCTACAAGTTATCTAAGCTGCTGAGTTCTGCTCCCCTCCTCTACTCCTAGACCTGAAAAACCAAACCCCTTTTTCCCAACCCCCAAGGAAATTTGGTAAAATACTCAATTTTCAATTACCCATATTGACTTCTCGGGCCCCAAACTTTTTTAAACCTTTCTCCAAACCTCTCACTCTCCTCCAAATTATCTAACCCCTAGTTCGCTTTCCCTTTCCTGCCTTTCCCACTGGAAAACATTGTTCTATTTTTTTCCTAAGATTTGCCCAAAACCTTCTTGTTCTGTACCTTTCAAAATTTTTTTGTCTTTTCCTTTTTTTAAAACCCCCTCCCTACTCTTAAAAAAAAACCCCCAAAAAAATTTTAAATTTCCCCAGTTGTTGCATTTCACCATTTCCTGGGCCCTTTTTCCCCACTGGCTCCCCATGGCCCTTTTTCCTTTCCCCAAACCCCCCTTTTACCTAAAATTTAAGTTGGGTTTCTCCCCTCTAAGACCAAAACCCCCACTCTAATCAAAGCCATTTTTTTAAATTTGCCCCAAACTAACTTAACTATAAAAATTAACAATTTTCTTTACCTCGCCCAGCTATCCTTCCTCTCAAACCCTTTCCAACCCCATTTCCAACTTCTTCCCTCCCCTTCCTTTCCTGGGCCTTTTCTACTGGTCTATGTTTGCCTCCTGTTTGCCAAAATTCCTTTTGTTTTACTTTTCAAGTTTGGCTTACCTCTTGTACAACCTCCCTCCCCCAATCCAAAACCATATGTAAAAAACTCTTTTTTCTTGCCCTTTAAAATTTAGGCTCTCTCCGGCCCAATTTTACCTTCTCCCCTTTTTATCCTCTACTAAATTAATCCTTTTGTTCCTACCTTAGGTCTTAACCAGAAAACTATTAATTTTTCCAGTTATACAAACCAAATGTTTAACTTTCCTCTTGGTCCCTCTATTTAACCCTCACTCCCCACTCTCCACAGTATCTTCCTTTCTCCCTTCCTTCCCCCCACTGTACCAATTATGCTCCTTCTTCCTCCTAATTTCCCAAAATCTTTTTACTTAAAAATTTTTTTACTTTTAATTCCCGTCCCACCTAACCCTTTAAATTTCCCCCCAGTCTTCCTAACTGATATAATCATTCTGGTCTCTTCCTCCATAGCATTTTCAATTTTCCTGGGCCTCTCAGCTTCTTAAATTTTCCTTTGTTCCTCTCAAATTTTAAACTTCCTTGCCCTTTCTAAAGAAACCCCCTACAAAAGGTAATTTTAAACTTTCCTTTCTATACAAATAACTTGTTTGATTTTTAACTTCTCCACTCATTTCTAACCTTCTCCCACCTCTCACCAACCCATAATTCCTCCCATTCCCTCCTCTTCCCACCGATTCTGGTCTTTTTTCCTTCCTTTTAAAACCTATTTTTCTTCTTTTAAAATTTCCTACTGACTTCATTTTATTTTCCTTACCTTAATCAAACCCCCCCCCATTTCCCTTTTCCCTTACTTCCCATAAAATTGTTTCTTTGACGCTTAATGTCCAGGCTTCTATCCTGCCATTAATCCTTTTGTTCTCTCTCTTTTCCAAACCTAACTTTTAGCTACTTTTCTTTCCTTAAAAATAGAAAATTTTTTTTCTTCCAAACCTACAAATATTTAATGATTTTTTTTTTCCCCGCTCTTTCTTAACTCCCCTCCTCCCTTTTTTCACTACTCTCCCTTTCTTTCCCTATTTTCCCTTTCTTGCCTTTCTATATTTTCAAACCTTTTTTAGAAATTTCCAAAATTATTTTTCTCTCCAAATTATTACCTTCTCTATCCATTAACTAAATTTAAAACCATTTCCTTCCGGCCATAATGAATGTTGGGCTTCTTCCTGGCCCAACCCTGTTTCCTTTTCAAAATTTATTCTCTCCAAATTTAAAGCATCTCTCCCTATCCAAAAGAAAGCTAATTTTTTCCCCCTTTCCTAAATCCAAAAAGTACTAATTTTTTCCAAATTCCTATTTTATTTTCCCAATTATAATTTTACTTCCTCTCCCAGCCTTCACCCTTCTCAATTCATCTTCCTCGTTTTCCCCTTTTACTTCCCCTTCTATCCATTTTCCCTTTTAGCTTTTTCTTCCTTTTGTATTCTCAAACTTTTCTTCCGTAACCATTCAAATAATGCTTTTTCCCCTTTCCGGGGGAACCTCTCCTCCTACTCCTTTCCGCCATTCTCGGCACCCTTACCTCCAAATTTTTTCTTCCCACTATCCTTTCCCCCCTTAATTTGCCAAACCTCCCCTTACCTTAAATTTTAACTGTACTAAACCTCTTAAATCTACTACCCTTTAAAAAAACCCCAAATACTTTTTATTATCCTATTTTTATTTTTCCTAATACATAATACCTTCCTTTCCCAACTACTCCCCTCTCCTATCAACCTTCACCCCCAGTAATTTCCCTTTTCCTTTCCTTTCCACCCCAAATTTAAGTTATCTTTCCTTGGACTCACCCCCCTTCAACCTCACCATACACTAATATTTACTTGCCCCCCTTAAATCCTCCCTAAATTCACCTCTTATCCAACCACTCCACTTACCTATTTCCAATTCACAGTTTTTAAGGCTTCCATGGCTTATTCTGTTATCTACACCTTTTTCTTTACTCTGCATCCCAAACCCCCAAATTTACTCACAACAACCTCAAAAAATTATAAACCCCAAAAACCCAAATACCCTAAGATCCAATTCAAACAACAAAATATCCTATCCAAAATCACTAAAAAATAAAACATGGCCCCTTCACCTATTCCTAATCTAAAACTAATTCCCTTACAAACTCCCAAAAATTTAAACTACAAACCAAACCCGCCTCAACCTTTACCCAATTCCCTTTAAACCCCAAACTATAACCCCAACAAAACACAATAACACAAATACCTAAAGAACCAAAAATGTTTCAAATTAAACCCAACCACTTAAAAATCCTCTTACTAAATTTTAAAAAACCCCAAATAATCCAAAAGGAACCAAGAAAGTATGTGTTATAATGACTCTAGTTGTTGCTATACTTGACCTCCATAATGACATGCAACTGAGGACTGCTCCTTAGCCAGGTCAGCCAAGCTATTCTAATCCTTTCTCCCAAACCTCATCACTCTACCTACAAGTTATCTAAGCTGCTGAGTTCTGCTCCCCTCCTCTACTCCTAGACCTGAAAACACACTAGAAAAGTCTATTGTTTCTACTTTCCTTTTCCTAAGGATTTGCCCTACAAACCTATCTCAATGTTCTGATACACAAATTATCACATATTTGACTTGTACTTTTCTTTGCTCTCCCAGTCCTGGTCACTCCTCTACTCTTACAACTACTCACTCTCCTCCAGTCACATCTTCACCTTACCTCAGTAGTCAGCATTTCACCGATTGTTCCTGGGGTCCTTCTTTTTCACTGGCTCTATCCCGCTCCGTTAAGCCTCTTGGTCTCACTCTGCTCCCCTACCCTGCCCCCAATTTCCACCCACCCCCAGTACTCCTACATTTATTCACTCTAGCCCCACCCCTTCAATTATCACTTATCATAGAATCCCACCCCTTAAAGTGCCAGAACCTCCACATCCAAGATTCACCTACATTATCCAACCTACTCAGCTTATCATTACTCTACTTTCTACACTGCTACTATGTCACTGTTAACTACCTATCCACAATGGAAACTTTTACTTCTGTCCTTATTCATACCTATTCTTTTTATACTTTATCTACTTACATTCTATGAACATCCCCACCACACAAACCTTTACTACCCAACAAAGCAAACCTGCTCAACACCCATAACGGATACTCAATCTCTTTCAAACACACCTAGTACAATAGCCTACCTATCAGCAAAATATCACAGACTAAATTACATCAAATACTATAGGCCTCAAGCCAAGAAATCTCTGTTCCTTATAGGTAAACACCTGCAACCTACACTTAACAACCAACTCCAATCAATAATAGATGGAGATATCCAACCCAATCCTGGCCCAAACTTTACACATTCTACAGTGACCCATACAGCAAACCTCACTTCTACCCAATCCCTTATCAGACCCCCCAACTCACTATTAGTAGCCCATCTTAACATAAGAAGCATAAATAATAAGGTTGCCCAAATACATGCTCTCATAGATGTCCACTCATTTGATATCCTGTGTCTTACTGAAACTTGGCTCAAACCAACTATACAAGATAATGAATTTACTCCACCAGGATATAGCACCTTAAGACAAGATAGATTAGCTAAAAAGGGAGGTGGAATAACTATACTATACAAGTCTGGACTACAAGTAACCTCTATTGACTCTAAGCCCCCTCTAACTAGTAATGAAGAAATACTTATCTCCAAAATCCAACTCAATAACCATAAGTCCATATATATTATTGCTGTCTATCTTCCCCCAGGGCATAACTCTAATATCCTTGAAAATATCCTGAATTGGCTTTCAACCAACTATCCCCAAGAAACAATAGTACTCGGAGACTTTAATATTAATTGGAAAAGCTGTACTTCTCAACCGCCCTTTACCCATCTTAATCTACATGGGTTTACTCAAACTATAAGTTCCCCCACAAGGACCAATAAACACAATAACACTGAAAGTACCCTAGACTGGATACTAATAAATAGACATCAACAAAGTTATCAAGTAGGGACTCTCCCTGAGGATATAAGTGACCATGCTCTCACCTTCATAATTAGAGTCAAGACTGACATCCCAAATCCAATTACCTATAGAGCAATCAGGAGTAATAAAAATTTTAACCCTGATATTTTCCAAAATGAACTTAGAGCATGCAACTGGTCACCCCTCAAAAGTCTAATCCTAGAGGAAGCTACTTTAATAGTAAATTCCTAAATATTCTTGACCTCCATGCTCCAAAAAGGACCATTAAAACTAGAAACAAACCTGCCCCCTGGCTCTCAAAAGAGACAAAACAAAAAATGCTACTCAGAAATAAAATCTGGAACAAATGGCGTACTACTAAAAAACAAGAAGATCACATAAAGTTCAGACAGCTAAGAAATGAGACAAAAAAGCAATATTGTCCGATAATAGAAAGTACTACATTCAACTCCAAAATACCCAGCAAAGTAAACCCCAAAAATTCTGGGCAGGTATAAATGCTCTCTTACACGCAGGCCGTACTGTCACTCCCCCACCTGTTGGTGCTGATCAGGACAATCCAAAGCAAATTGCAAGTACTTTTAATACCTTCTTTACTGAGACCATTCAGTCTCTTGCCAATCAACTATCTCCCAACAGCTCATCTCCTTCACTCTCCAATACCACCTTACCTCCCCCATTTCATCTCAAACCCATCCCTACATCCCTTATCCAAACCCTTTTGCAAAAACTCAAACCTACCACCACTGCAGCCAACCTCCTTCCTGCAGAATATCTACAAAAAGCAGCAAATGCCATAGCCTACCCAGTTTCCATTCTGATTAACAGAACAATCTCTGAGGGTGCTATTCCTTCCATTTGGAAGATTGCACACATTATCCCCCTTCACAAGGGTGGAAATTCTAGGGAACTATCCAATTACAGACCAATTGCCATATTATCTCCTCTGGCAAAGATAATGGAGAAATGCATTCATATGCAACTGTTAAAACACCTTATAGATAACAACTTATTAGCTAACTGCCAACACGGTTTTAGGCCATTTCACAGTACTACTACTGCCCTTTTATCCTTCTCCGACTGTATAAATAAAAATCGCAATAACAACACTCTATCCTCAGCCCTTTTTATTGATCTCTCCAAAGCCTTCTACATGGTTAACCACCAAATTATCATAAACATACTGAAAAACCTATCCCTTGATACTGTTACTATACAATGGTTTGAATCCTACTTAGGCAATAGGCAACAAGCAGTTATGTGGGGAAACAACCTATCTCCCCATCTCCCCATTGCACTAGGTGTCCCCCAAGGCTCTATACTTGGACCACTTCTATTCTCTATTTTTATCAATGACCTGCATACTGTTATTCCTCAAGCTTCCTTAATTCAATATGTCGACGACTCCACATTTATATGCTCAGCCTCAACTCCAGCAGAGCTTCAATCTCTCACCCAAAAAGTGTTTAACACAGCTGAGGAATGGCTACATCTTCAGTGTCTCATCCTAAATCCTAAAAAAAACAAACTTTTACTTTTTACCCCCACCCACAGGGCCACATCTCTACACTTTACTGTCACATCTAACAATGGAACCATCATATCCCCCGACTCTAACACAAAACTCTTAGGAGTTCTGATTGACAATAACCTTACCTTTGAAGACCACATTAACAACACCATAAAAACAGTTAACAAAAAACTAGGCTCCCTATATAGAATCAAATCCTTTCTTACCCCACTAGCAAGATCTACTATTGCCCAGACCCACTTACTCTCTACCCTCCTCTATGCCTCCCCTATATATACTAACCTCTCAAAAAACAACATGAACAAACTGGCCGTCTCCTACAACAATATAGAGAGATTTGCAACAGGCTCTCCATTTAGGACCCATCACTGTATTAATCATCACAATCTTGGCTGGCTAGAGTTACGCAATCTACTTCTATTTAAACAATTAACATTTGTCCATAAAATCCTGTATCAGCCTAACAACACACCAATTCTTACCAACCTTATCACCCCATACCGCAACCTTAAGACCCTGCACTCATCTAGTAAAATACTAGTACAAATACACAAAACCTACAATAAGGCAGGGGACTCTCTGTTCTCTAATACCGTAGGTAAGAACTGGAACTCTCTTCCCAGTGACCTAACCTCACTACCTTCACTAACACAATTTAAAGGCAGGCTTAATACCTACCTCAAATCTCATTGGCTGTGCACCTGTCTGAACCCAGACTAACCTCTCATGTCTTCTTCTTACTAAGGTACTAAATCTTACTGACTGTATATTCTAACTGCCTAATGATAATCAGAAGTTTATCTTCCTTTCAATTTATTGGACTCTCTTTTATATCAAAATATGACTTTCTGTCTCCCTACTATGTTAATATATATACTTAGCATAAGATACTACATCAAATGTGTTTTGAACTGTACACATTTCCTTATTTTTCCTAACTACTTACTCCAATATATTCTTTCATGTACTAAATTAGCTTAACTATATATAGTACTTCCACCTGTTAAACTGTATTGTTTTTAGTTTACTTTTGAGTTAAGTAAAATACTGTTCTGTACTCTCAAGGAGCTTTTCTCCCCGGGCCTCTGCTGAAAATGGATATGTATCCAGCTGGACTAGCCCGGTCAACAAATGTAAAATAAATAAATAAATAGATACCAAACAGGCGAGGACCCAGGACTGAACCCTGTGGTACTCCACTTGTCACTGGTCTGAAGTCGGATTTGGAGTCTGCTACTTTCACAGTGTGGGTTCTGTCCATGAGCCAGTTGGCAACCCATCTTGTGCCATAGGGATTTATACCTAGTTTAGTGAGCTTATCTATATTTTCAGAGTGGGTGATGGTGTCGAAAGCCTTGGCGAGATCTAGATAAGCTGTGTGAACCACCTTACTCTCATCTATGGCTTTGGTGACTGCGGCAAAGAAGTCAATCAGGTTTAGGAGACATGATCTGCCTTTTACAAACCCAAACTGGGTAGGGTCCTGAGTTTGGAGATTACCAATGTCTTTGTTTATGAGTTCCATGATGATAAGTTCCATGGCCTTGCAGACCAGGCTCGTCAGGCTAATGGGGTGGTAGTTCCCAGGGTCCATCATGGTTCCCCCTTTGTGGAGTGGGATAACTATCCCAGTGCACCATTCAGTGGGCAAAAACCTGAGGTGAGGCTATGATTGAGCATAGTACTTAGGTAGGGTGCCAGTTCATTCTGTAGTTCATGTAGAACGCAGCCTGGGATATTGTCAGGTCCCATGGATGCTGTGTTCTTTGCTTTGGAGAGTGTGTTTTTTACCTGTGCAGCCGTGATTACAAGAATTTTGCATTCTTCCGGTATAGAGATGGGCACTTTATGGGGTGAGAGGGGGTAAAGTTAGCACTGAACCTATCTGCCAGGATGTTGGCAATATCAGTTGGTTCTGTATATTTAGTGCCATTGTGCTGTAACTCAGAGCAGATCTGAGTGTTGCCATTGATATTCTTGACATAGCTATTGAATGCATTGTGGTTGTCTTTAGAGTTAGTGGCAATTTTGTTTTCGTAAATAGCTTTGGAGGATTTTATGAGGGATCTCAGATTCTTAATGAGGTTGACCAGGGAGTTCTTCCAGTCATGGGGTTTTACTCTTTTTTTGCAATAGTTTCTTTCTTCTGTTGTAGAGTTTGTTTATGGAAGAGGACCACCAGATTGGCTTCCTTTTTTTGGAGGATAGCATCTTGGTTTTATTAGAGATAGCATGATCCATGCACTCGTGTAAGTGCTTATAAAGTGCATTTGTGTAGGATTCAGCAGTCGTACCTCTATTGTCCATCTGCATAGGTGTCATGAAGTTTGCCACTTCTGTCTTAAGAAGTGTGAAGTTGGCTTTGGAGAAGTTTTTTTACGGTGGTTTCCCTAACTGGGGGTGGGGGCGGGATGTGGATGTCTAGGGTGATTAGCTTGTGGTCGGATTTGACCAATGAGGAATTGACCTCTGGTGTGGAACACTGGTTGCCCATGTTGGTAATGACCAGGTCTAGGATATTGCTGCCCCTGTTGGGGGTGTGAATAAGTTGATCCAAGGCAATGGAATTTATGAATTCCAGAAAAAGTTGCGCAAAAGAGTTGGTACATAAGTAGTTTTCCCAGTTAATGGTGGGATAGTTGAAATCGCCCATTATTAGGGTGTTGGTTGTACCCTAATACTTTCCAGTGTATCAAGAAATGAGGAGTGGGAATCCCTGGGCATGGTGGGGTGTCTGTAGCAAGCTAAAATGTGGATTGTGATCTTGCCCAGAGTTAGTTGCACTTGGATAATTTCAGATGCATTATGCTGTGCAACTAGCCTGGAGGTGTAGATATCCTTAATGAATATGGACATGCCTCCACCTTTAGTGCTTCATTCTGGGTTAGGTGGCTGAAAGGTGTGGTATGAATTATAGCCTGGTAATGCAGGGGTGCTCTCTGGAGCTTTGAACCAGGTCTCTGTCACTGCACAGATGTCGATGTTCTCCAGTTTAAGGAGTGCCTCGAGTGAGTGCATTTTGAGGTTTAGACATCTAGCATTGAGTAGCATTGCCCTCAGATTTTGCTTGCTTGTACCCATTACGGTGGTGAATTTGTCATTTGACCCTTGCCTAAAAAAGGCACTAAAGGGGTGGCAAGAGCCTTAGCCAGTATCCAGAATCCCAAGGGTGACAGGTGCAGGCCATCTCTGGCAAAGCATCATGGTCTGGCAATCATGTCATCCCAGGCAGACAAATACTGGATACCCTTAGAATGACATCAGAAGCTTAGTCAATTGTTGAAGTCAATCATTTTGTCCTTGTACTGTGGTATCATTCTAGGTGATGGCAGGATGCTACTCAGGGCTAGGGTCATACCTGCCTGGGCTACAAGATCGGAGAGCTCCTCCATGTCTCTTTTCATGTAGTCCAGGGAGGTACATCTCAGGTCATTCACACCAACATGGACAATGACAGTATCATATTTGTACTTGTTGTGGAGTGACCTGAGTGCGTGCATTATGTGGCGGATCCTGGCACCTGACTGGCAGCTGACAGTAACTTTCTCCTTGTTTAGCCTGTTGAGTGGAACATCAGTGTGCCTGACTATAGAGTCACCTATGACTAGAGTGTTGGGTATGTTGTTATGCCTTATGGGCTGTGGTTGAGTGGCACACTGAGTTTGTGGGCTATGTGTCATTTGGGTTATGTTGGGGGTGGAGTTTGCTTGCGTTTTTGCTTTGGAGGTCCCTGATGCTTGGGCAGGTTTTTTTGAGAGCCTCCATGAATGTAGGTGTGTGTTTTGTGTTTCTATGTGTGTGTTTTGGTAGTATAGGTTTTGATGGACTATGTGATGAGTGTGGTGTGGCGCAAGTGTTTACCTTCTCCTCTTGACTGTCTGGTCCAGTCTTGGGTGAAGAGGGCTTTGCTTACAGTTTGGCTATAATTGCATCTCTCACAGGTTGTAGTGTTTGGTGGTAGGAGGACAGTGTTGTCTGTGTACATGAGGCAATTGCTGCATTGCCCCAAGATGCCCAGATTCATCAGGTAGACATGAAAAATCACCGGGAGCTGACCCTTAGACATGCCTGGATAGGTGCTTATTTATTAAGTATTAAAAACTGCTTTCCTCTAGACAAGTGAGGAAAGTTGAGTGCTGCAGTAATTTGCAGCTTATTTAGTGCTTACAATGAGTTCTGAACAAGTGCTGAGTTCAAAGAAATAGATTTGAGTTCTGAAAGTAGAAAACTGGCTAGTCCTAAGAAACAAAAGCTACAAGGCTTCCCTCCAACAGAAAGGCTTGGGGGCTTAAAAGCCTACAAACAGTCTAGACCACTTAAAGGAAAGGCAGGAAACAAGCTTCATTTTTTTTTCTTTCCCAGATGCTCTCTTTGTACACAGTAGAAGTGCCTGAAATCAGAATATGATCTCACTGCACTCAGTTGAGTGAGCAAATGAGATGGGCCCAGAAGGAGTATCCAAACTCAAATTTACAAGAGGGGCGGGCAGTTGCAAAGCCACCAAGATTAACACCAAAACAAAACCAGGGAGGATGGGTGGGGAACTAACTGAAAAAACAGAGTCAAAACGTCCAGTTCAGTTAATATTCAATGCTACACAAATAAATCAATTAAAATGCTGTATTATTTGAAAAAAGTGCAGATAAAAGGTTCTTAAATTCTCTTATATGTCCAGTTGAATACAGTTAGATCTTAGCCGGCCAAAGCTCAGGTTTTAAGCAGAAAATATTCTAAAATGTACCACTTAAATAGGCAGTAACAGAATATCAATGAATGAGACTACCACCGACTGCAATTACTGTCTATGTAGGAATACTAACAGGCAATAAAATCTAGCAAACACTAACTGAAAAAACAGAGTCAAAACTTCCAGTTCAGTTAATATTCAATGCAACACAAATAAATCAATTAAAATTCTGTATTATTTGAAAAAAGTGCAGATAAAAGGTACTTAAATTCTCTTATACGTCCAGTTGAATATAACTAGATCTTAGCCGGCCAAAGCTCAAGTTTTAAGCCTTTTATATATTTAGCACCAAACGTCAGCTGTGCATGTATAAGTAAAATCCTTGTCACATGCACCTGCACCGCCCCGCTAATTACATATAATAATTCTGAGATTACACAATCCCCAGGGAAAGGGAATATCCCCCCACCAGGGGATTATCAATCTAGCACACATTTCAACCTTCTGCATATGTTGACCTTTCTGATCAATTAGCCACTTGGTTCTGTACTCCTGTAGTAAGCATCTTTCAGTCCCAAGAGATCATGTATCTGCTCCCCAGTTGGACTAATTCAAGCAGCAGCTTCTGTGGCTGTAAACTCCAATCTGTTTCTTTTTAACAGGAGAAGTAGAGCCAACCATGTTACTAATAGCAGCCACTGCTTCCCAGGGATGGTCGCAGCAGTCTCACACAACAGGGAAACCATCCCTGTTCCCTCTCCCAGGATTGAAAACAGTGGTTCTCCCTCACCCACTGAGGGGACCTCAACAACTGCGGAGGATGTGGCTAACCCCTGGTCCACAGTAGCTCTAGGTGCTACACCAAAGGATCCAGGTTAAAAGATGACTGGTCTGAGGTGCAACAAATGGCCACAGCAGAGTAACCCATATATGACTGAGGCAAATTGCTAGCCTGTTTTGAAAAAAAGCTGCTTGCTTAACTTTTTCTTTTTGTGACTGGAAGAATGACTGACCTTGGGAGTCACAATCTGTTCCATTGTCAAGCTAAAAATGGTGCTTCTGTTCTGGGGAAATCAAACAACAATACCAGTAAAACTACCAGTCTACAAAACTTACTTTTTATTTAATTTTTGAAAGACAAAACACAGTAAAAAGCACTTTCAAACACTATGGCAGCCTCACAACTTTAAAATAAACATAATTTCTCCACAGAAAATAGTTAATCAGTTAGACAACGCTACATTTATGGCCTTGAAACAATCTGTTAAAACTCAACACTTCTAGCTTTAAAATAACTTTCTTGAAGAGGAAAATAATAAAACACCAGTAAAAAAGTAAGAAAATGGAAGTTTTCTTTTCTCCAAAGGGAACTTACCTGCCCAGCTATGGAAAGCACAAGCTGACCATTGATCCTGCAAAGCATAAGAGGAGTGTACTCTTGGTGGTAGTAAAGCTCTGAAGGGTTTTGTGCCCATACTTGTCTTTCAGTCAGCTCAGCTCAAGCTGCTTGGCAGTTTGGATGCATGGAAGGTGCCTTGAAGCTTTGGAAAGTGGCCGGCTGTTATATCCTTGGCAGGATATAACTCATATAGCTAAGACTATTGCAGCAGTGATCAATATGAAGAACAACATTCTTAATCACACCCCAAACACATTTCTTTAGGTTGAAGATGATTATTAGGAACATAGGTGGAAATTCACATTCTATAAAGAAGAAGATAATTTTACAATGGCAAAAAATGAAACTGCAAATAGCACTACTCCAGAAGGACAAAGTGAAAGTTAGAGATTCTCTTAATTTCAATTGCAAATAATTCCATGATGTATTAATGGATCATGTCCAGTAAAAAAAGAGTGATAGCTTTGCCTTTTCATCTCTAAGTGGAGCTGCATAATCTAGAAGATAGCAATTTAAGAAAGAAATGTGACACTGGCAAACATATATACTGCAAATACACATGATAGAGACTTTTTCTATATTCTTTCAAATGTGGATCAGTAAATTATATAAAAAATACATCCAGAGTCTATGACATAATTTTTTCACAGCTCTAGATGAAATTAAAAATAGATTATTTGGCAGGAGAGCATACCATGCTCTCTCACAGTAGGTAAAACTTCATGAAATCGATTAGAGCAGTTGGGAAGAAGTCTGAAGACTGATATGGTATGATACACATTCTCAATTATATGAAATGTCACAAGGCAGTAGGTTGATCTATTTTTTGACTAACTGTATGGAGGTGAAGCAGGTTCTTGACACAAAAATTCAGGAAATGCATCTTTATGATCATGCTCCAGACTCCCTGAATAATATACTCTGGATAAAAAAGATACATTAACTAAGGGATGGAAATTCCACCAATATAAGTGACAATCTAGGGAAAAACTAGAAAACAGTTGGTCAAAGAAAACATATCAGATAATTTAAACTGTTTTGATAGGATGGGGATCATATGGTGGAATGGGGTTGTTCTTCCCTCAGAGCCAGGAGAATGGCAGCAGAAGGAACCTCATGCAAAAATCAAGCAAATTTGGAAAAAAAAATTAAAAGCGCTTCAAAGCCAGATGGGACAATGATTAGAAAATAACATGGACCTCATCAAGGAAAACAATGCACTTAAATGTCAATTAGAGAGACTGACAATTTCCTTGACAGATGTGGAAACAATGACTACATGGGCTTTTGGTAGTCATAAGAGGTTATTAACCTAGATTCACTGCATGGGCCTTCATGAAAAGGAAGGATGAAAAATAACAAAATCCATAGGAGCACTGGATTAGTCACAGAATGCTTTCTAATATATTGCAACCAACTTTACTCTAACATGGGGCATATGTTACAAAGTTCTTGGTTTGCTGATAGAGTGTAAGCACAAGTAGTTCATTGTAACAAAAAAAACTACTGAAACTACTAAATAGTACTGTCCTATAAACAGAAGTAAGGTGGGACATCAAGCACCATCATATGGAAAGGTCTGCGGGCCTGGATGGTTTTCCTATGGAATTTTGTAAATAGGGGGAATCCTCATTAGAGGCAGCACTTTTAAAATTATATAAAATGTACAAGAAAGTGACTTAAACTCTGTCAGTTCCTCATGCTCAAATAGCTATACTTCCTAAAAGCCATAAAGTCTTTTAGATGATTTTAACCCAATCTCTCTGCTGAATTATGGCATATAAGTTCTATCCAAGATTTTATCCTACAGGTTGGATAGGATATTGCCAAAATGTATTCAAGACATTGTGGTTTTAGATTTTTACAAAGATACTTTAAGATTCTAACAGACTTTGGAATAGTTTTTTTGTTAGGAAAATCTTTAACTCTGTGAACTGATATTTTTACTTGAACTGTTAAGACAGAGTGGTGTGGGAGACAAATTCATGAGATGGACTAAGATACTATACTATACTATACTATGCTATACTATACTATACTATACTATACTATGCTATACTATACTATACTATACTATACTATGCTATAACATACTTCACTATTTTTGATGTGCACATCAATGGGTATGTAACTAAGAAAGGTACAATTTGGCAAGGCACCAGACTAAGTTGCTCATTTTCACCAGGTCTGTACTTATTGTAATTGAAAAATTGGTAATTAGGATTGATGAAGAAATTAGAAAAATTGAAACAGATGGTCGGGGAGGCCTGATTTAAAATGTATGCAGATGACTACATGCTGCTAGCTGAAAAGAGTGACATAATGTTTTATTTTCACTTGTTAGAAATGTTTAAGGAATTCACAGAGGTGAGAGGTCAATGCTTTAACCTAAGAGGTGACTGTTGTGATGCCAGTGCCCTGGCACAGCAGTCAAGGAGCCTCAATCCTCACCACTAACACCAGAGAGGGGGTCTCATATATGAGGAAAGGATAACAAATACACACAGTAAAGTGCAATTTCCCTTAAGAGCACACAGAGATCACAGTCAGTCCAGGGGCTGGGTGTTCCCTTGCTCTCCATGTCCCCAATAAGACTGCCCACTGGCACAACTACAGGGTCCAAATCTCAGCCTAGTGGGCAAGCTAAAACCTCTAGCACCCTCTCTGTCCAACTAGTGCTTCGTGTTCCTGCCCAAGTAGCTGACACACACACACACTTTGAGAAGAGTTTATACAACCACACAGACACTCCTGGGGAAGGCTGGCACAGGTTATCCAACTGTACCCCTTTTTCCCAGACTATACGGTAATACCAGCTGCCACCACCCACTAATAATTATCAGCTACTCAAAGGCCCTTAAAGGTGTCCAATTTTTACTGTGTAATATTATTATCCAATTGGTAGTACAGCCCATGGCTAAAGCTATTGGAGTGGCTTTGTACAATTTTACCAAAGGCATGTGAGTATTCTTTAGAGCTTAAATTATCTCTACACGAAGCAGCCATTGTTAAAATGGTTTAAAAATATTTAACAATAAATAATTAAAAACACAAGAGAATACATTTTACTACACCATGCTAGTCAAGAGTTCAGATATCACACAGAAATACTTAAAATAAATCAGTAGTACAGTTCTGACATCACAGAAAAACACTTAGTCTAATCTTTCTGGTTCCTAGCTATTTCTAAAAGAAAACAGAAGTCTAAGATAACTTACATATGATAACAGGCAGTGCTGTGAGTTGGTTGGTCAAGACAAAAATTCTTAATGCCTTTTGATTCTCTCTGTTTAAATTGCTATTTTCAGTCCTGATTCCCATTACATCATTTCACACTTTCCTGGGGTTCCCAGGCTGACAGATACTACATTCTTGTTATCTTGCACCTGCAGGAAACTACATCAATAAAAGACATTCCACACATAAACTCTAGTAATTATTCCTTAAGATAAAACAATGGGCAGGATGCTTCACTCCAGACTCATTGACTCCAAATTCTAACTTCAAAGGAACAGGCATGAAATAATTTAAACTTCAAATGACAGACAAGAAATGCTTGACTTAGCTTTCTTTACAGCAGAGGGCAATGTTGCTACATTGTTTTAAGTTCAACATTTCACAGCATATTCTTTCATTTAAGAAAACAAGCCTGTATTTCAACATTTCACAAAATTTTCTTTCAATTAAGAAAACAAGTCTGTAGTTCAATATTCATATTTAAAAATGACAGAATTATCTGCACAATTCTATTTGACTAGGCTGGCAGCCTTCACCCATCTCTACCAGTCTTCACGTTTTTTCCTCCTGGAGAATTCAAGCTAGTTTTTCAAGTGACCCTTGAGAAATGCTGCTTGAGAGGAGTTAGGTCTATCTGAGTATACATTTCCCCATTCCCTGTCTTGAGAACCCATCTGCAGTGGCATTACTAATCCCACTGCAGTGCTGCACTGACATATATGCTTGCAACCCCAGGCTCCATCTTAGCAACTTGGCATTTTGCTAGCTGGCTCTATTTAACCATTTTAGGGGGTTGTGATCTGTCATAACAGTGAATGTTCTTCCATACAGATAAAGGTGAAGTTTCTGCAGTGCCCACACTATGGCTAGACATTCCTTTTCTACAGCTGAATAGCATTCCTCCCTGGGTTGGAGTCTACGACTGAGATAAACCACTGGGTGCTCTTGTCCCTTTGAAGAAATCTGGCTAAGTACAGCCCCCACCCTGCTCTGGCCAGGAATCACTGTAAATGACAATATTATCTACGTATGCAAGGGCAAACCCTCCTGCTCCTGCTAGGATATTATCTACCAGTCTCTGGAAAGTCACTGGGGCATTCTTCATCCCAAAGGGCATCTTTGTGAACTCATACAAGCCAAAAGGAGTCATAAAGGCTGACTTCGCTCTAGCACTGGGAGTCAAGGGCACCTGCCAGTAACCCTTGGTAAAATCAATGATTGTAAGATACTTAGCCCCACCCAACTGTTCTAGGGCCTCATTTGTCCTAGGTATGGGGTAAGCATCCAACTCTGTGCGACTATTTAATTTCCTGTAGTCCTCACAGAACCTGGTGCTGCCATTCTTCTCTGGCACTAGCACCACTGGGAAGGCCCAGGGACTGTTGGACTCTTGAATCACCCCTAGTTCCAACATCTCCTGTACCTCCTCCCTCAGAGTCTGTTTGACTTTCTCAGGTGACCTATAAGGGGCCTGCCTAATAGGCCTTTGGGGTCCTGTATCCACCTGGTGCTGCACCAAGTGGGTACACCCTGGTTTCCCAGTGAACATGTTCCCAAATTCCTGCAACACTGCTCGGATTTCTTGAACCTGGGTAGGAGATAGCTGCTGGGACCTTGCTACCCCTTCCACTGAGGTGTCAGCCCGAGCCTCACTGAGGGGATCAGTTCCCAGATCTCCCTCAGACTCCTCTTGCAAGCCACTGCAAATGTTCAGCACAAGGGCCTCCCTATAATGGTAAGGTTTCATCATGTTAACATGGTACAATTTGTGCTCCTGCCTTCTGCTGAGCAGTCCCATCATGTAGTTAACATCACTTACCTTTCTTGCCACCTTGTAGGAACCCTCCCAAGCTGATTGCAGCTTGTTCTGTCTGACAGGCATGAGAACCACTACCTGCTGCCCACAGCATACTCTCTAGTTTGGGCATTCCTGTCATACCACACCTTTTTCTGTTGTTGGGCTTCTGCCAGGTTCTCTTAGGCCAAGCCCATGAGTTCCCTGAGCCTTGTCCTGAGGTTTAGGACGTATGCCACAACAGAATCCTTGTGAGATTCGCACTCACCTTCCCATTCATCTAAAATTATATCTAGAGGTCCCCTTACCCTATGCCCATACAGCAACTCAAAGGGTGAAAAAACGTGGATTCCTGGGAACTTCTCTGTAAGCAAACAACAGATGGGGCAAATATTTGTCCCACTCCCTCTGAAACTGATCTGCAAATGCCCATAGCATGGACTTGATTGTAGAGTTTAACTTCTCAACAAGATCATTAGTCTGGGGATGGTAGGGGGTAGTCTTCACATGCTTCACCCCACAGGACGTCCATAGACAAGCCAGCAGGTCTGACATGAAATTGGCACCTCTGTCAGTCAGTATTTCTTTTTGGAAACCTACCCTGCTGAAAATCTCTAACAAATCATTTGCCACCTTCTCTGCCTCAATGGAGGACAAAGCCACTACCTCAGGGCATCATGTAGCATAATCCACTACCACTGGGATATACTTTTTTCCTGTGGAACTTGGGATACTCAGAGGACCCACAACATCCATAGCTACCCTCTGAAATGGCTCCTTAATCACAAGCAAAGGCATCAAAGGAGCTCTCACCTTGTCTCCTGCCTTGCCTACCTTTTGGCACTGCTCACAGGTCCTGCAGTACCCTATTACATCTCTGGAAATTCCAGGCAATTGAAGTTCTGCATAATATGCCTCTTTGTACATTTTATGCCCATATCACCTGCAATGGGAATATCATGGCCTATGGCTAGAAGTGGCAGATGGTAGGCTCTAGGCCCTACCAATTGCTGTACCCTCTCACCTTCTAGGCCTCTCTCAGGGGTCCGCTCTCTTTATAGTAACCCTTTGCCCCAGTATACAGATTCCCTTTTCCTTGAGAATCAGGTGCCTCCTTAGCTACCTATTTCAGGCCTTGCAAAGTAGGGTCTGAGAACTGAACCTGTCTCAACTCTCTCCTTGTAACCCTTCCCAGCTCCCCTTCCACATGAAGTCTGGCATCCCCTGACAGTGATGCCTCACTGCCAGCCTGGGTACTACTACTCACCTCTACCATTGCAGTCACTCTGTCCAAGGGAACATCAGTACCCAGAAGCAGCTGTGGCTCACCTTCAGTCTCACTGCTACAGAGTAGCCCCCTCCCTGAAGTAACCACTTCAGCAGTCCTGGCTGCAAGTATGCAGACTGTCTGGGTCTCCCCCAGGCTACTAGACCCACATGCTTGTCTCCTGGTCTGACTGCATGTAACTGCATAAACAGATGGTACTGCCTCATCCAAATCCTTCCCTATCAGAACATCTGCATGATGGTAGTTCAGTACCCCTGTTGTCTCAAGACAACCTACTATTGGCATTTTGTCTTTTCCACTTACTGGCTCCCTCACCTTTTGTTCCCCACCTTGCATCCGTGGACACCTGTATGCCACATGGCACCACTGGCTGCATTCAAAACATTTAACCCTAGCTCCTGGATGTGTACCTGGGCTAGTGGCTGCCCCTGCTACTGGCAGATTCTGTTGTGGCAGTCTGTGCTGCCCACCATGGGTTCCTTTAGACCCATGAACAGTACTGGGGGTCACCTACCTGTGCAGGGCTGCCTTGCTTGCCAGGTATAGGTTTCCTTTCTTCCCCAACTCATCTGAAGTAACACATCATCTATCAGCTAACCAGGTCCTCATGTCCTCAGGCAAAGTGCTATGGGTTTGTTCCCTTAAAAAAATGTCTGCCAGCCCTTCAAAAGTGGTGACCTAACATTCACTCATCCACCTATGGAAATAAGTGCTCAATTCAGCAACATATTCACACACACTTTCATCTGCCTTGCATCTATGCTCACAAAACATTTTCCTATACGTTTCAGGTGTTAGCTTAAAAAACTCTAATAGACAATTTTTACAGCACTATAATCAAAACATGCAACGTCAGACATTTTAGATAATACAGTTACAGCTTTACCATTGAATAAGGGGGTCAGGAACCCTACCCAGAGTCCTTGGTCAACTTCATACTGTTTACATACCATCTCAAACATATGAATGAAACTATCAAAATTATCCTCCTCTTTAAACTGCGGAAGAAATTTACTGACCTTTTGTGCTTCTGGGGTCCAGTTACTCCCTTCCCCATTACCTCCATGACTATGGCAAAGAGTCAGCATCTCCTTCTCATGCTGCCTCTGCCTCTCTTTTTCCTCAGCTTCTAGGAATAGCAGTTTCTCATTCTCCTCACTCTCTATATGTGTAAGTCTATCAGCTGCTTCTAATTCCACACACCTGGCCTCCAACTCAAGTCTCATTAGCTCCAGCTGGATTTTTAAGTCCACTGCAGAAAGGATGATCTTTCCATTCTCTGAGGGTATTATAGCTCCACTACCAGTCTGATTGCCCTCCTGGTTGCTGTTTTCTGATACAGCTCTAACCAAGGCTGCAATCAGGTCTGCCTTAGTTAGGTTTCCATGCACCAGTCCCCTAGCCTGGCACATCTCTGCCAGCTGGCTCCTTGTCAGATTTCCATACTCCTCTGCTGGCATGCTGCCTGCTCACCCTGACTAACTAAGATAACAAAAGAAATAAAACAATTGTGATCTTAACTCTGAGCATTCTCTGCATGGCTGTTTTAGAGAACAAAAATACCTTCAAAGCTCCCTGTATACAAGCTACAGGATTCACTTTATGCACACCATTACAAGCCAATTAGTATTTGCCAACTATTTAATATGTGATGTGGATATCCCACCTTTGACAAACACAAATGTGAGGATATCCCATCACTGCCACCACAAATGTGATGTCTGTGCCCTGGCCCAGCAATCAAGGAGTCTCAATCCTCACCACTAACACCAGAGAGGTAATCTCATATATGAGGAAAGGATAAAAAATGCACACAGTAAATTACAATTTCCCTTAAGAGCACACAGGGATCACAGTCAGTCTGGGGCTGGTCACTTCCTTGCTCATCAGGTCAATAATAAGACTCCCCACTGGCACAGCTATAGGGTCCAGATCTCAGCCTAGTGGGCAAGCTAAAACATCTAGTACCCTCTCTGTCCAACCAGTGCTTCATGTCCCTGCCCAAGTAGCTAACACACAGACGAGTTTATACAACCACACAGACACTCCTGGGGAAGGCTGACACAGGGTCTCCAGCTGTACCCCTTTTTCCCAGACTATACGGTAGTACCAGTTGCCACCATCCACTATTAATTATCAGTTACTCAAAGGCCCTTAAAAGGTTGTCCAATTATTACTGTGCAATATTACTATCCAATTGGTAGTATAGCCCATGGCTAAAACTATTGGAGTGGCTTTGTACAATTTTACCAAAGGCAAGCAAGTACTCTTAAGAGCTTAAATTATCTCTACACAAAGCAGCCACAGTTAAAAGAGTTTAAAATATTTAATAATAAATAATTAAAAACACAAGACAATACTTTTTGCTATACAGTGCTAGTCAAGAGTTCAGAGATCACACAGAAATACTTAAAATAAATCAGTAGTACAGTTCTGACATCACAGAAAAACACTAAGTTTAATCTTTCTAGTTCCTAGCTTTTTCTAAAAGAAAACACAAGTCTAAGATAATTTACATATGACAACAGGCAGTGCTGTGAGTTGGATGGTCAAGACAAAAATGCTTAATGCCTTCTGAGTCTCTCTGTTTAAATTGCTATTTTCAGTCCTGATTTCCATTGCATCATTTCACACGTTCCTGGGGTTCCCTTGCTGAAAGATACTACATTCTTGTTATCTTGCACCTGCAAGAAACTACATCAGTAAAAGACATTCCATATGTAAACTCTAGTAAGTATTCCTTAAGTTAAAGCAATAGGCAGGATGCTTAACTCCAGACTCATTGACTCCAAATTCTAACTTCAAAGGGACAGGCATGAAATAATTTCAGCTTCAAAAGACAGACAAGAAATGCTTGACTTAGCTTTCTTTACAGCCAAGGGCAATGTTGCTACATTGTTTTAAGTTCAACATTTCACATCATATTCTTTCATTTAAGAAACCAAGCCTGTATTTCAACATTTCATAATATTTTCTTTCAATTAGGAAAACAAGTCTGTAGTTCAACATTCATATTTACAAATGATAGAATTATCTGCACAATTCTATTTGATTAGGCTGGCAGCCTTCACCCATCTCTACCAGTCTTCACAACTGTCATAGCAAACAATAGACAGAATGGACAGCTTATTTAGATATCTTGGTAGGGCACATACTAAATTTAACTACTAGTAACAATACTGAACAAACAAGAGTAAGAGTTATGGATTTACTTGGCAATGGGAAACAGTGGATAAGGCTGAATGAAGATGTGCATCTGGAATGGGAAAACTTATGCAGAAACCACACAGGAAATATTTTTTATCTGATATGTTGAATGACTAGTGGAAAGGTTTTCAGCAGTAAGAAATAGGAAATGGAATGAATTAGTAAATGTTCCAGTCTGGGATAGCCAAGATTTAGCTAACACATGTTCCTCCTGGGATTTAGCAAACTGGATGAGTGAGGGGGTACATAAATTGGGTTCAAATAATAGAGAAGGGTTGAACAGGAGATTTAGACAAAAATAAGATCACAGCTTCAGTCACGGGTCTATATCACATTTTCAAATGACTTATTCAGTGAATACCTCTTCATCGAAAATTAGTTGTCAAAAGCTTACTCCATCGAATGATGCTTTAAGCTAAACTTTTCCCAGGGAAAATAACCACTAGGCCAACTACCAGTCATCAGAAAAATCACAAAATTTAAAACCCATTCAGGTGGGAAGCTATGCCCCCGACACCCCCTCTAACTAAATATATGAAGTCTAAGATCGCACTACAGTGGAGAAAAGGGCAAATTCCCAATGATGACCCACTGTTTTTCCCCTGGGAAAAATTTGCTGAAATGATCATTCGACAGATAGAGCTTTCAACAAATAAAGATTGATGAAGAGGCATTCACTGAATAGGTTGTTCAATGATGTGATATAGACCCCTTCAGTCATATACAAAAAAAATATGGGATCTCATCTTTCCATTGGCTGACCTCGCTAAAAAATTAACAACAGTTAGGTAGCCAGCAGAACACAGTGAAGGATGAAAAGACCAGGCTGCCTCCTTAGAGAAAAATGGACCACTCTCAAGAAAGGCATGGTGGCAACTTTTAAATGATTTTAACCTAGAAGAGAACAAATTATTTTGATTTCATCAGAAAATGCTCCACCTTTCACCTTTGAGACACTGAGCTCGCATTGCCACTCAGGTGCTTTTCTGGGCTGTGTTATGTGAGTCACCCAAGCACCAAACACTTGCCACTGAACACCATCTCTAGGCTTGGCTCCAGGGATAGAGCCCAATTCCTGATGAAGTTCACAGATGTGGACCTTCATGGACCTTCTAGATTACTGTTTGGCACCTTCCTTAAACACATTTGCTAAAAGTGACCCTAACAGCAGCATAAAGCTGTAAGGATCAGAGAGCTGATCCTTTCTTATGATAAGTCAACAAACCTGTTTGGGGATACTTAATCCCCAGGATTCAATTACTGTTTTTCTCTGTGCAGGAATAGTGTAGCAGCTCCTGTATGGAATATGGCCACTGAGCGATCCAGTAAACAAGGCTGTGGGCGTGTATGAGCCTGCTAGCACTATTCATGCGCAGACAACACTGAATAATGCTAATTACCAGATTTGCTGGTGAAAAACATGCAAATGAGGTGAATTAGTGATTCAATAAGCAGGCAGGCATCCGTGCAAGAGCAGTGTGAGGTGCAGAAATGTATTCGGCTACTAGCTGAATACATTTCTGCAAAAATCAAAACGGAGGCATAGCAGCTCAAAGTAAAGCATGTATTGCACTTCTTAGGCATGCCAATGGCCAAATATATGGCCAGTGGCATGGAAAAGTGTTGCAAAATTATAAAATTTTTTTTTTCTGGCTGAATTTGGCCATTTAAGCATAGGGCAGCTGCGTGCAAACAGGATCGTGCCAAAAAAATGTGAAAGACAATTTTAAGTGAAATCTGCATTTTGCCATTATAGTCTATAGCATGCAGAATCAAAACAATAGCAGGTAACACTGGTTGCTAAGGAGGAAGGCTGTGGTGTAGTGGTGTAACCAGGGACTAAGGCAGTGAGGTATGCAAATGAGCAAATTTTACTGAATTACTAAATGGGAGACCATTCTTTGGCTGCACCTAACCGTGTAGGAGCTATAAGGCTGTGGTGTAAGCAAGAGAAGCAGCTGACATGAAAAGGGGGTGTGTCATGTTTGGTGTAAGCACATTGAAGCTCCACGGCTCTCATTTGAGATTAGCTAAGCACAGCTAAGCAAGTGGGTGTGTCTGAGGCTGTATTGACTTATTCCATGAAATGAAGAGTGTGTTCATGTCCAGGGGAAGGCCATTTCTACTGCAGAGTGTTTACTTTAGCTAAACAGGTTTGCATGGTGTTCACCAGGTCTAAAAAAAAAAAAAAAAAAAAAAAAAAAACGGAAATAGCAGTACTGTTAACATTTGGACACCATGTTTGCTCGGTGCACCATGGGGCTTAAAAGGGGTGGAAATGGGAAGGGAAAAAAGAAAAAAAGGCAAATAGCGGAATAAAAGCAATCAAGTACAAATAAAATAGCAAGCAGGTGGAATGTATCATAGCCAGCCAATCATACAGGCAGCATTTGCAGCACAACAGTATAAACTGTGCAAGCACCTTTCAGTCTGATTGCCCTACAAACTCTGCATCATTGGTGTACACATGCAAGGAAATTTTAACCAAAAAAATATTAGGGGCTGCCATTGCTTTGATCTATCAGTATGGCTAGAGGGTGAGGGCGGTGAGGAAGATAATGCTGACAACTACCCCAGACTGAGGAGGAGGAGAAGAGTGTTCAGACCCAGGGTAACCTACCAGGGTTTACATGATCTGGAGACAGTAGAGTGCTACAGGGTGGTCAGAGACATACTTCAGCAAATCATTGAGCTGTGCTGGCCTCAACTCAGACCCAGAGCTGACAGAGGGGAACCCATCCCAGTGGATACCAATGTATGTGTAGCCTTAAGAATACTAGCTACAGGTACTTTCCAAAGACCTACTGGGAACATGATGGGGGTCTCACAGGCATCTGGATGCCATGCTACCACATGCTGGTGAGCACATTTACTTCCTCAACACCCATGAAGAGAGGACCAGCAATATGCATCGTTTCCACCATGTAGCAGACTACCTGGAGGTATTGGGTGCAATAGACTGCACTCACATCCACATCAAAGCACCACCTTTTGAACAGGGTAGATTCTACGTAAACTGCAAGGGCTTCCCCTCCATCAACTGTCAGGTCTTGTGCAATCCCCAGGGCACTATCATGAATGTGTGTGCTGGCAGCCCTGGAAGCGAACACGACTCCCGCATCTGGCATTCGTCATAGCTGTACCAGGCATTTCCCAGTGGGGACTTCCCATATGGCCATCTGGTGGGGAATGCTGACTGTTCACTGGAGGCGTGGATGATGACACCCATCAGAAATGCACACACACCCAATCAAGAATGCAATAATGAGGCACACGCATAAACCAGGATCATTATAGAGCATGTGTTTGGGATGCTCAAGTCACGGTTCCACTGCCTTGACATATCTAGTGGAGCCTTGCAGTAATCTCCAGCCACAAGTGCATGCATGTTCATAGTATGTGCCATGCTACACAATATGATCCTGTGGAAACAGTTTCAGCAGGAACAGCATGGGAATGAGCCACACAGCCCCCCACTATTGCCAAGGTTCCCACAGGCACAGAGGGACTCGGAGGAGGAAACCCTTGAGCCTGCTCCTGTAGGTAGATGGAGGTGTGCCCAGTATGCCCAGGCCTTTGCAAAGAGGCAACACATAGCACACACTGACACTGTAGGGACCCAGGGACTAACAGCTGTCTCCAACTGACACACACATCACATTATTTGTAGCTTACCCTGTATAGGCAGCATACTGCATGCATCCAACAGAGTCAGCCCTCACCCAAAGTCCCCACAACTTCCGCAGGCACAAGGTAAGTCAGTCTTCTAGACAATAAATGAATGGAGTAGTATGTTCTGGTAGCATATCTGTGGTATTGCTGAGTGCATGCAAAGGAATGGGGTGGGCTACTGGGGTTGCAGTAGACAACTGACACCTATGTGGGACACCAGGAGTGTCTGCCCAATACTGGCTTTCCCACACTATGCAGTATTATTGAAGGAGAGAAATCCCACTGCAGTATATGCAGGAGGCCAACTAAAGGGGGGGGTCATAGGTCACATGCATGGATGTCAATGTGGGGATCCCATACTCAC
The DNA here is from genome assembly GCF_019279795.1 of Protopterus annectens. Classification (NCBI taxonomy): domain Eukaryota; kingdom Metazoa; phylum Chordata; order Ceratodontiformes; family Protopteridae; genus Protopterus; species Protopterus annectens. The sequence continues at coordinate 598,463,152 of NC_056745.1, forward strand.
CCCTCAGACTCACCCAGAAAGTCAGCCATAGAAAACTATAAAGGAATGCTAGCAAAAACCCACAAATAGTGACAATGATGGAATACTTCCCTACAGACTTACACAGTGATATCATAGCAGGCCATGCTGTTGTAGTAAGGCTCTGAATGGTAAGAAGTCTGAAACTAAATTTTATGCCATTACAATCTAACCTGTGGTCTCTAGTGATATGCCTCTATTCTCCAAGACAGGGCACAATACTATGCTAAATGTACATTTTCGGTTTCTAGTCCATATTTTTTGGCCATTTCGTGTTGGTTTTAGTGTTTGGTGATGGCGGAGCAACCAGGAGTGGAATCGGAGGAAGATTCATTCAGAAATGGTAGGGGGGAGCTGTGTAAGATGATTGGCCAGCTCTCTCAACTAATAGAACTTCTTACACTGGCCTGCCAATCCCTTGTGACAAGTTTGTCAGGTGATCCCAACAATCAGGAAGCGTGGAGGAACTCTGGTTCAGGCATGGCATCTACATTGGGGAACGTTATACGTATTCATCGGAATATGCCTTCTCAACCTTTTAATGTCCAAGATGACACCAATGGTTTGCCTAATCTATTTTCGAATGGGGAGGATACTATCGACCGTCCTAGGACTTCTGCGGAGCATCCGAATCATGTCGCAAATACATTAACACAAGGTGACTGTGATAGAGTTTGTAATAAACCTATTTTGCATTTTAAAGATCTGTTATCTAGAAAATATGATTTAAAATATAACAGCAACCACGAGCGACCATCTTTTTATACTCCCACGTATAGGGAGAACTTGGACTATTTATATTTTTTAATGGACAAGTTCAAGGGGCTTGAATGTGATAATGTATATTTACACGAGTGTATTAAACATAAAATAGTCCCGAAAGGCCTGAGAATTTGGAAGTTTCCTAACAGGGTAAAACCTGGTTTGGACTTCCATAATAACCTTATTAAGATTTTTGATAAATGTGGCCTGGACGTAGTGAGGGCCATTATAGAAGAAAATGAAAAAGAAAAAACTTTTTGATGAAAGAAATGGAAAAAGTAAATGTGACTATATTGAATGATTTATTGTTTACTGTTGAAGAGGAAAAGGTCAAATATCATGATATCTTTGTACATATAGATAGAAAATGCACTGGAAACATGACTAGAAAGGAAAAGAAAATTCAGAGAGATCTTAGGGAATATGATGAGGGTATAGCATATCCACACCCTAAACCATTTAGGATGCCCTATAGGGAGAACAATGACAATGGTTTGGTGTCAGAAGGAGAATCCAACCATTTTCCATTGGATTATCACTATAATGAATCCAGAGGTCAGAGAGATTCCCCTTTAGACCATCCTTTTGTCACCCCAGTGAGGAGGTCCGACCAGATACAGAACAAACCACAGACCTTCTACAATCACAAACAACAATATTACAGGTTATGAACGGGGGAGAGAATACAAATGACCATTCTGGAAGTCTTATTTCAGTTTCAGATAACATTCATACGTATTTAGGTTATAATATTTTTAATTATAGTCATATTTCTATTGACAAGGGCCACTTTGATTTATTTTCAAAGGGTTTTAAATATGTACCACATAGGAAGACCGATGTAGTTAAGAGTATTATTGATTTAAAACTATTTATTAGGAAAAAGAATTTGGCTCTATACTTCGAGAATACTGGACGGGTGATTCATTTGAACCCATCTTTAAAAAAGAAAGGGACTTTTAACCCACCTTTGCACCCTCAATTAAAGAATGTGGAAATTATTCTTGAGAGGGAGATTAGGAGAGGAGTGGAAAGGTACAAAATTACTCCGAATCTAACTACTAGGGAGAGAAGTTATTTGGAAGAATTGAGAAGGGACAGTACCATTAGAATCATGCAACCGGATAAAGGGGGAGGTACTGTCGTTATGGACACTATTTTATATGAGGCTAAAATGAAAGAGAAACTACAGAATTCTATTAAATATGGTCTTTCATCAGTGAATGAAGTTAATGTGGCAAATGCCAAGATCCATTTATTATTGGATGATTTACTAATGGAAGGTTCTTTAGATTTCGATTTACACAATTTTTTATATAATTCATGTCCCAGGGTACCTTCTGTCTTTGGTATTCCCAAAGTTCATAAAAATATTTTGGATCCACCATTTAGGTTGGTGGTATCTTCTGAAGGTTCCATCATTTCTCCTTTGTCACATTATATTGACACTAAACCTAAAAAGTTAGCTTTGGGGGGAAAAACAGTTTTAAAGGATTCATGGGACTTACTTAGATTACTTAAACCGGAATTATGTAAGGAACCTTTGATTTTTGTAACTTTGGATATAGTGGACCTATATGGATGTATCCCCCATGAGATTGGATTAAGATGGTTAGAGGAATACATGTTGAATTTTGGTGATTTCCCTTCTACAGACTTCAATAACATTCTCCTTTTCATGGAATTAATTTTGAATAATAATTTTATGTATTTTGAAGGGGAATTTTACAAACAGACAAAGGGAGTGGCGATGGGAGCAGGGTGTGGCCCCCTATATGCCAATATTGTTCTTTCTTGGTGGGAGAATCATTATATTTTGAATAGTGATTTTAGAGGCAGTTGGTCCCTATAAAAACATTTTTTAGATGATATCTGTATTCTTTGGACCGACACGGAGCAGAGATTTCAGGACTTTTTCATTTATATAAAAAATACTACTGACTTCCTGGATTTTACTTATAATATAGACTATTATACCCTGAATTTTTTAGATATTAGTATTTCTAAAGGGGGAAAGTGGGTTTATTTCTAAAATTTATAGGAAACCGACCTTCTCCAACTCGTACCTCCATTTTAGCAGTGGGCACCCTTACTTTCAAAAGAGAAACATCGTCAAGGGACAGTTCGTTAGGATAAGTCGAATGACTTCAAGCGATGTTGATTTTAATGATGAATGTAAAAATGTTGGTGAGATGTTCAGTAATAGGGGTTACCCACTGGATTTAATAATAGAAGTAACACATGAGGTAGAGTTGGGGAGAAGTAATAGGTTTGCACCTATACTGGGACAAGATCCACCTATAAATACATTTTTGATTAATCCCACTTTGTATAATAATGACCATGATATTAAAGATGCATATATTTTAGATTTTAATGGAGATTCTAATATTATTAGGGGGGTAGTACATCGTGAATGGGAAAGGTTTCAACATTTTTCCAATATTGATGCTAATGTATTGGGCCCTTTACATTTTATTTACAGACGAGATTTAAATTTTAAGAGGTTGTTTGAATATAAGAATTTGAATGGTCCTAAGAAAGGTAGATCTAAATGTGGCACGTTTAAATGTGGGGCGTGTTCTCAGTGTGGGCATATCTCTAATGTACCATTGGTGAGGGTTAAAGACAGAAATAGACACATTGTCTCTAATTTCTATGCTAATTGTAATAGTTCGGGTTTAGTGTATTTAGCCACATGCAAAGCATGCGGCTCATTTTATGTTGGGAAGACCAAACGAAAATTAAAAACTAGGATTTATGAACACCATTATGAAATAAATAAAGCTAATCCCAAAAATGCTTTATTTCATCAAAAATTGCTTTGTCAACAAGCCAGCTACAATCTTTACGTTTTAGAGTTGGTCTCGAAAGAAATCAGGGGCGGAATATGGAAGACCAGGTTGGAGTACCGAGAACTGTACTGGCAAATTATATTAAAGGCCAATAGATCTCCCGGATTAAATGGGATGTTGTCCATTATTCCCGTTCTGAAACTTAGATCAGCTAAACTTTAAAGTTTTGTATGGTGTTAACCATATATTTGTAGATATTATGATATTATTCATATTAAGTATCAGAGATGAACTGCAAGGATACACCACGAGAATAAGTGCATAAAATCTTCTTTTTATTCCAATAAAACCAGGCAATAGGATAAGCGCTTTCGCGTGCACTGTGCACGCTTCATCAGATCAATTATACTAAATGTAGGCACTTCTTATATATAAAAAACCATCCAATAAAATATAATCAATAAAACTATTAACTCAGAGAAGGAGGAGCTAATTGCTTAATTAAAACATTGTGTTTTCAGCTGACACCAGCCAAACGAATCTCACAGAGCCTCTTGCACTGTCTAAATTAAGCATACAATGCAGTAGTATGAATCAACAACTATTATATAACTTTTCTCCTGTTGTGTTTTGCTCATTTACGCATGAAATATTTTTAATCTTAGGTTCACTAAATGACCACAGTCATACATTCAATTTTCTTACAGATCATATACATTACAGCATCGCTTTAACAACTGTGCATTTAGAACAGCAGTTGCCATTGATTCCTTTGGAAGATCGGCTTTCCTTGCATGACAGATAGTCGACATAGAAATCTCCATTATATATAAATGCATTCTACATAGTATCATTTAACAGAAATAATTCACCTCTATATAAAATCTTCCTCAGTCTTGAACTTCATTAAATAACCATAGTCGTGCTTTAAATTCTCTTGCATAACATCAGCATAGTAGCATCACTTTAATAATTATACATTTAAAGCAACAGTTTCCATTAATTCTTTCACATTAAATCATTTACTTGCCTTCCGTAACAAACAGTCAACGTAAAGACCTCACTATGCATAGGTGCCTTATGTGTAATGTCACTCAACAAAACATTTCTCGACTATATACGGATATATAAGAATATATTACCCGTATATAAGAAGTGTAACAGAAGTATTACCAATCCTTACAATAACTTTAGATTTTGTCAAGTGCTTAACTCTTTAGTTGTTTAAAATTAATATACTAGAGAAAAAAATTTTTGTTTTGAATTACATCCAACACTTTTTCTTTACTGTCTAAGTTTAATATAGTGTAAGCAAAATACACGTCTAGGTGCCATAGCCTATCATCAGCTCTTTGCGATGAAAATGGAGCTATCCAGCTAACTATTCTAAAAAATTATCATTATCTCTCTATCATATAAGCAATTTTCTATCACTATCTCTCTATCATCTTAGCCTATCATCTGAGTTCCATTTTCTAGTTCATCTTGTGTTATTAGAATATAATCAATATATATATCCCATAAATATGGCTGGGAAGTTGATAAACATAGAATAATATATTTCAAGACTTATTATTTGTTGTTGATATGAATGAATGTATAGAATCAATTATTAATATTTAATATTTAATATGATTATACTTATTTATCATATTTAAATATAAGCATAAGGCTATTTGTTCTTCTCCATCATGACTATTCCATGGATATAGCTATTGTAACTGTTAACAATAATTAATAATAAATAAGGCAAATGGATTCAATTCAATGAATCTAAAATCTGTTACAAATAAGCAATATATAAAGTTCATAGTGTACTATACATGTATTAAAAATCAATTCAAAAATTAATCAAAACATTATATTAAATTCTATTATCTTTAAATAATATTAAATTTATATATACATATAAATGCAATAGTACATGAGTTGTAAGACAATATAAAAAATAAACTATTAAAATTTTTATTAAATAAAATGAAATAGAATGAAATAAATAAATGCTATCTCATTATTATCTAGTCAATAGTCCATTTAGTAACAATAATCCTTCAACTACTTAGAAATAGACTAATTAGTGAAAATGTAAATATAGCATCTCTTACTTTTATAATTATTGCATTATTGTCTGATGTTAATGTAACTATCTAGGACGCGTTTTTTCTTATCAGCTCAACTACTTCCCATCTGATGTTAAAACTAAAAAATCTGAGTTTATTTAGAGGGCTTATTTTCTCTTTTCAAGAATAGGTTTCAAGGACATATAGTTGTTTATTCCTGGATCTTTGTGTGCTCCTGATTTAAAAATCCAACTTAATTCTACTTCCAATAGATGGTTGGCATTATCACCTAATCTGTTGCTAATTTTCACTATTTGCAACACTCTAAATTTAAACTCATGTGTAGGATTGGCATTAATATGTTTCGCCAGTGCATTTAACTCATTTCTTTTGCGAATATCGTATGTATGATTGTAAATGCGTTCTTTCAGTTTTTTTTTTGTTAATCCAATGTAGAAAGCTTCACAGGAAGTGCAATTTGCCATATAAATCAAATTACTACTATTACAATCAGCATATCTTCTTGGTTTAAATTCAAAAAAGCCATGAGGGTGCCTGTATTATTGTATAGTATTTATATGTTTACACATATTGCATCGCTTGCAAGGGAATGTACCATATAATACATCATTCTTGTCTGCATTTGTATCATTCAAACTTCTTGCAAAAATGTCTTTCAAGTTGTCACATGTCCTAAACATAAAAGTTGTTTTTTGTCCCACTAGTTGTCTAATATCATCTGCTATTGTTAGAATATTCCAATTTTGCATAATTATCTTCCTAATATGCCCATTGTCATTCGTATATTTCATTAGGTAGACTAATTTATCAGTATTTCTAAACTTAGCATTATGTTCTCTTGTGTATTTAGTTCTATTATGACTTATTACTTTCTTTCCCCTTGTTGTATTCTCTTGAGCCACATTTCTTTGGTTCAAGACTGGGAGTATGATGTCATCTCGTATTTCCTTGACCAAATTATATTTATAGCCTCTTTCAATAAATATTCGCGTCATATTGTTTGCTTCTTCCTCTAATATTAATGGATCTTTACATAGTTTAGTCAGTCTTAGAAATTGTCCTTTTATTATTCCTGTAAAGGTATGTCTAGGATGCATGCTACTTTGTTCTAACATATTGTTCTTCCAGCACTTCTTTCTAAAAATCTTAGAGGTCAAAATACCTTTTTTGTCAAAATATAAATTCACATCTAGGTAGTCAATACTTTCTCTGGAATATTCATATGTGAATTTCAAGAAATCCGTCGTGGATTCTAAAAATGTGACGAATTGTCTTAATTCTGTAGCTGTCCCTTTCCAAAATAATACTACATCGTCAACAAATCTTCTATAAAAGCTTATTTTTTCCATCCAAATACTGTCAAATAAGCAAGATTTTTCCCAAAAATATAAAACCAAATTTGCATAGGAATTTGCACATGGGGTGCCCATAGCAACACCCCATGTTTGAAGATAGTATTTGTTGTTAAATATAAATGCATTATTATATAATACCAAATCAAGCAATTGGCTTATTAACGTCTGTCTGTCTGCAGAAAATTCACTTTCTTTCATCATAATTTCACGAACAGCTTGCAGACCATATTCATTTGGTATGCAAGTAAATAGATTGCATATATCTAATGTCACTAATAATATTTTGCCTGATGTCATTTGATCTTTTGAAATTAAATCTATGCCTTGCAAAAGATTCTGTGTATCTCTTAAAATAGTGACTATTTTATCAACCATAGGTCTGAGCATTTTTTCTAAAAATATTGATATATTATAGGTAGCCCAATTTCTCCCAGAGACTATAGGTCTCATTGGTATAGGTTTTACTTCTTTGTGTATTTTGGGCAGACCTTTCAATGTAGGTATCAATGGCTCTTGAATGTACAAAAAATCATACATTTCACTGCTGATCTGGCGGCACATGAGTAGATCATACAAGTTGTTCTTTATATCACTAATTATTTTATTAACTTTCTCTAGAGTCAATTCACTATAACTGTTGGTAAATTTGAGAGAAGTCTCTATATTCTCAATATATTCTTCTCTATTCAGTATAACTACTCCACCACCTTTATCAGCAGAAGTAATCAAGATGTTATTGTTATTCTTCAATTCTCGAAGTGACTCTTGTTCATTCCTATCTAAATTGCAATACTTGTTACTAACATGTTTCAAAGAATATAGTTTATAAAAATCATTCTCGCATGACTTCACAAAACATTCTACCATCGCTGGTAGTTGAGGAGAAAAAGTACTTTTGTTTTTAAAACTATCTATATTGACATGTTTTGAAGCTTCCATTACAGTTTTTTTATCTTTAAAGAACAACTTTAATGCAATATTTCTTGCAAACAGTCTCAGGTCGGTGAAGGTTTCACCCAAAGCACTTGGTTGTGACGGTATAAATTTTAACCCTCTATTTAATAATGACAAATCAGAAGGAGATAGAACATAGTCAGAGTGATTAAACACCAGTCCAGTCAGTTCAGCATTCTTTTTTGTTGTCCGTACCTGTCCTGCGAGTATTTCCGTTTTCTCGGTCCCCGGCTTGTTGATCTCCCTCCCGTTCTGAAACTTAGATCAGCTAAACTTTAAAGTTTTGTATGGTGTTAACCATATATTTGTAGATATTATGATATTATTCATATTAACTTAGGTTTTTATGCAGGAGTTTACACATACATTTACAAGCACCTTTATATTTATTATGCATTTTAAGAATCGTAGTTTTATATACAATGGTTTTTAGGGCTTTCTAACCAGTTTAACTGGTATGTTTGGTTTTTTATCAGATTTGTAACTCATTAATAACATCCAATGAACTTAGGTTTTGTCATGATGTCACAATATTTAAATAGCATGTGAATGTGAGTTATATTTCTCATCTGATGAAGTGTTTCATACGAAAATGCATTGGTTGTACTGACAGCGTTAATTGTGGTGGATTGCAGCTTGTTAAATAAAGCTTCTTCCTTCATTCGGCTCTCATTTGGTGGCTTGTACATTTTCGGTCACTATGCTAAATGGAACCAAAATGTAAAGCCAATATCTGCACAGGGTGTGCAAATGTGTACCGTTGACAGGTGTTGCTCCCCACACACACATATTCCCATAGAAATGCAGTAATGTGTAGGTTTGTAGGGTAATAGCAGCAGAGTACACATTGCCAGGGCTGTCTCAATCACCATAACTTGTTGCATGTCCACAATATTCAGGGGTCAATGATTTATGTATATGCATGAGAAATACTGTCAGGATGTGGCCAGCACTTACTGTTGTGTCTTAGTGGCCTAGGTACAGTACTGTGGTAGACAGGGCCATGTTCCAAGAATCGCATTGCCAACTATTTCTCATGTCAGCTACACCTACAGTAGAAGTTGTACATACTGTCCAGATGTCAATATACATTACTGCTGGTAAGCCGGACAGGTCTTGGACAAGGTGCCACAAATATGAACAGTACACAGGTCAGAGTAACCTACACAGTGCCTACTATACCTCCCAACTATACAGACCTTTTGCAGAATGTACTGAGGTTTGCATCATATTTGTGGTGTCTTTATCATGAAATAGTGGTTGTATGGCAAACCACGAAAGTCTAAAGTCAGAAAATAATGACAGATTGTAGTGCCTTAGACTTCATACCCTATAGAAAACGCATGCTAATGCAAAATCTGTTATTGTATCACCCTTTTAGGTTTGTAAGGCCAATAGTTAAAATGGTCCCTATATTTAGGTCTTTGTCACCCAATTACTCATGGCTTTCTCCAGATGTCTGGCTTTCATATGTAGAAAGGTATGGTGCCTAGTAGCACAGCAGGTACCTGAATGTCAGTGTACTGGCAGGTCATAAAAGGCTGCAACCTTACCATGTCAGCACTGACATGTCACTGGCCAACAGCCATACCCCTGGAATGGCAGGTTGCCACAGAAGGAGCACAAGTATGCCTTGTATATCTGTTCTGCTTGCCCTAACATTGCATTCACCTGCAAAGTATTTGCAAAACAAGAAAGGGACATGTCAAAACATCAGTGTCAGACAGTGGAGAAGCAGATGTCACACCCATAACAGAAAGCAAGAAAGTAACAAACTGGTCCCCCAACTGTCTATGTAAGGTAGAACAGTATCAACACCCTGTTCTCATGTGTGGGCCTTCGTCTGACTATCATATGTGGGCCTGTCGAAATGTCAGAGTCATTAACAGTTTGACAGCTAGGCCAACATGTAGCTGCATAATAACATAGCTACACAAACTGTCTGAGTACCCCAACAGGTGTAGTGGTGCAATGATGGACAACCTACCAAATAGATATGCTCAGAGGTGTGTAGTCCATAAGCTTGTGCGTGATGTTACGGCATTTACCATGCTCAGAATTACAATTACATAACAACAGTCACTGTGGGCAAAGCCTATGACCAGACTACAGAAGGATAAAGAGACACACGGAAGGGGGAGGGGAACCACTGGCCAGACAAATGGAGAATGTGCACACCAGAGCACATTTTGCAGTAACATAGGTGCCCTGCAGTGTATGGAGTCAGTAAGCATCACCTGCAAATACACAACCCACACCCACATAAGTGGAGGTCCACAACAAATCAAATACCCAGTAAAGGACACATCAGAGGCAAAAACACACAAGAACTTCCCAAACCTACACACCACAGACCATACACACTCCACACACCAGGGTCCTGCAAACACTAAGGCCTTACCATACACACTCATAGAATACTCCACTGTGAGACACACAAATGTGCCACACACACGGCAAGATAAGAAGAAAGTCACGATTATTTGTTTGGCAGGTGTCATAATCTGCCATATGACACATGCACTCAAGTCACCACACAAGTACAGGTATCACACTAGCCTGGTCCATGGTAGTGTGAATGACATCAGAAGTACCTCACGAACTATAGAAAGACAGACATGATGCAGTGTGCTGAATATCTGTCTCATGCAGGTATGTACCTAGCCATAAGCAGCATCCTGCTGTCACCCAGAGTGATGGATCAATATGAACAGATAGTGATTGTCAGTAACACCTGACTCACTCACTATTGTCACCCCAGGGGGATCCACTGCCTGGACGCCTTGGAACATATGAGTGACAGAATGCACTGCCTTGCTACAGATGGCCTACATCAGTCTCACATGACCTACAGGCCTCTGGCAAAGGGCCATGCTTCACCCATAGTTCCGTTGTTGAGAATGTTATCTTGGGGCACTTTACCCTGTAAGCTCTGTGGCATATGTGATAAATGCATAACACTGTAGTAGTGATAGGTAGAGATTCTAATCTCAGTTCTGGCAAATGTGTGTGTGTGTGTGTGTGTGTGTGTGTGTGTGTGTGTGTGTGTGTGTGTGTGTGTGTGTGTGTGTGTGTGTGAGAACTACACCCATTGGTTGGCCATGGTTTACAATTGTAGGCCATGGTACTCCCAGTACATGTCCCAAGGTCCACTTTATGAATCCTGCTGTTTATATCTACTGTAGAGGTATCTGGAGACACTCTTTAGCCCTATAACCCCCATGCTGTGTGCAACAGCTATATAACAGTATGGAATGAATAACATGATAGGCAGGGCTGCTAATGTCAGTACTGGAAAATGTGTGTGTGTGTGTGTGTGTGTGTGTGTGTGTGTGTGTGTGTGTGTGTGTGTGTGTGTGTGTGTGTGTGTGTGTGTGTGTGTGTGTGTGCATTGCTGTGTATAACAGTATTTGTGAGTGTGTAGACTCATAAGTGATGGTATTATGAGCTTTTTCCCACACAGTACACCCCAAATTGCTATACCTCACAAGGATATGTGATTTTATTCACTTTCCAGGTACCTTGGAACACTCATCGCATCACACTATTAGTTCTGTGCCACCTGTGATAACCGCACAACACTGTACTACCACTAACTAGATGGGTAGGGGTTCCAAACCCAACACTGGCAACTGTGATCGTGTGTGTGTGTGTGTATGTCTCTGTGCGTGTGACTGTGTGTGACTGTGTGTGTGGAAATTGTATTCTCTGTGTGTTTATTTGACACAATATCCTCTGGGGGTGTGGGTTTTACCAATCTGAAGTGTGTTCCACCCACTACACTTACCATTGTCTACTTTACAAGAGCTGCTGATGTCAACCACCATACAGTTACCTGCATACACCTCTCAGCCCTATAAGCTCTGTGGCACATGCAATAACTATTACACAGACCTGGTAAATGTGTACTGTACCTTGGCTATGACACGGTCAATGTGTTACCACTCTACCATATCCCCCTTTGGCAATGTCTGCAGGGCCACATCCTGCTGATACATAGACACCTAGAACACTAAATACAGCATGTGAGACTAACACCAGTAATGCATCATGGCTGAAAAGGTACACACACTCTGAAGTGTACCCATTACAAATGCCAGCTGACAGCACCTTACACAGCATTACATTGCTAAACTGTACTTAATTCACTCTGTGCATCAGAACCATATTAGCATGTCCCTGCATCTATGGTATGGATGACAGGGATGTGGCACAGGTATCATCATATGCACAGGGTGTTGTGTGGGTTTGCCAGAGGCCTAGGCTGGGCCATACGATTGACATCATGTGTGTGTGTTTGGAGGGGTGTTCTATGAATGGGCCATGCAGAGGTGGTGTGTGTGAGTCTGGAGGTGACCTGGCTGTGATGATGATGTGTGTGTGTTTGCATGCACACAGTAATGCATTGTGGCTACCATACACACCGGTATGTTGGACAGCTGTGGACTGTACATGGCAGGGTGTACAGTTCATCATCTTCGGCCATGGACATGTGAACTGGTCCTGCCAGGGGTCTCAATGGCACCACCAGGCCTAAGGCCAGATGCTGTACTACTCCCCAATGGTGACTGCTATCTGCTGGATCCATGTCCATGACTGGACCGGCCAGGACCACATGCCCATGGCCTGATGCATTGTGGTGTGGACAGCAACCCTCCCTTCGGTAGTGCTGGTGGTACTGCCACTAAGGGAGTGTAAAAGTTGCATGGCCCCATAGACCCTCAGCTGATTGTGGTGCTGACCTACATCTACATGGCTGCTGCCCATCTCCCACTACATGCTCCAGCAAAGACATTGCACAGTTGAGGAGTACCACGGTCACATCCCACCATCTATTCAGGATTTCAGTATTCTCACGTGTGGCCTCAACAAGATCATGGTCACCAAGAAGATATGCATCCAAGACCCTGAGTATTTGTCTGGTGTTGTAGTCAGTACATGCCTGTGCCTCCATAACGGCCCACAAAATGCATCTGGTGACACCTGCTGTGGTACTTGTGACAGGGGCTAGATGGGCAGCAGTCTTCCTTCGAGCACCCTGTCCATCCCCCTGTGTGGGACCCCACCTGCACTCCAGCTATGGTAAGTGTCTACACTCACTCACACTTGCCATAGTCACCACACTAGCCTGTTCTGTGCCACCACCCTCCAACTGTCCATTATCTGTGGCCACTGGAGATGGGGTATGTTTGGGCATTGTAACTGCGTGTGGGGATGTTGTGGATAACAGTGGGATGCCAACTTATGGCACAGATTCAGCCCCTGACAACCCCACCTGTGCCTCACTATGACTATCATCATTGTCAGAATCTGCAGAGACATTGACATCAGGTCCCGTTTTGAAGGGACGATGACCTCCATTGCCACCTGTAAGGGGAAGACAACTATTGTAGGTTAATATCTGCACTGTAAGGGTGGCTGATATATACACACACACACACACACACACACACACACACACACATGGACACATATACTCACATACAGGTAAGGTGGCACAAATGCATTATGTAGACCTCACAATACCCGAATGGTGACATGCATGACACACAGTCAGACCACAACCTACACACTCTGGGCAGGCCCTTAACATCATGCAATGCAGCCATTTTCACTCCACGTTACTAATAATATACACCTCTGGGATATGTCAGTAGTATTAGTAGGTGATGTTGTTCTTCACCTAGCACACACTACACCCATGTACGCATTATTGCTGTTCACCTGTATAGCACAGTGGCAACTCCTACAGAACATACCTCACAACCATACAAATCTTTGCAGAATGTGTAGATGTCTGGCTCATATGTTTTCTCAGTTCATCATAACTCCTGCGTTTGTCTGACACATCACTGGGATGATCTGTGGACTAACGTCACTAATTAATGACATACATTTGTGTATCAGACCAAAAAATCTGCAGTAAATGTATGTTAAAACAAACCCTGTTACACCTACAACTTTCTAAGCTTACAGTGGATATGATGTGTACACACCTCTGTTAACATGCCAGGTTCTTGAAATATATAAAATGAGACCACAATAATCAATTTCAAAAACACTGCCCACCTTTAACGTGACATATCATCTGTGCAATCCAATTAGTAAACAAGCAAATGTGTTAGGTGTAAAATATAATAAATTAAATACATACAATAGGGTGGTTGCACACCCTTAAACTGATACTTTGTTGAAGCACCTTTTGATTTAATTACAGAATGCAGTTTTCTTGGGAAGGAGTCTATCAGCATGGCACATCTTGACTTGGCATTATTTAGCCACTCTTCCTTGCTAAAGCCCTCCAACTCTGTCAGATTGCAAGGGCATCTCATGTTAACAGCCCTCTTCAGCTGATACCACAGATTTTCTATCGGAGTTTGGTCTGGGCTCTGGCTGGGCCAATCCATAGTCTTGATTGTGTTCTGGTGGAGCCATTCCTATTTTGATTTGGAGGTATGCTTTGAGTCATTGTTGTGTGGAAAGGTGAAACGTCTCTTCATCTTCATCTTTCTGGCAGATGTCTGATGGTTTTGGGCCAAAAGTGAGTGGTATTTTGAACTGTTCATAATTCCCCTCCACCTTGACTAAAGCCTCAGATCCAGCTTATGAACAGCAACCCCAAAGCAGGACACTGCCACCACCATGCCTTACCGTGGGGATGGTGGTCATCAGGTGATGCAAAGTGTTGCTTGTGCCCCAGATGTACCTTTTGGAATTGTGGCTGAAAAGTTGAACCTTTGTCTCATTGCACAATAACACATTTTCACACATGCTCTTGGGAGACTTGATGTAATGTTTACAAATTGTAGCCAGGTCTGGATGTTTTTCTATGTGGGAAAATGCTTCCATCTTTCAACCCTACCTTGTAGGCCAGTCTTATGGAGAATACGGGAGGTTTTGTCACATGTACTACACAACCAGTACTTGCCAGAGATTCCTGAAACTCCTTCAATGTTACTGTATTTCTCCTGGCAGCCTCCCTGACTAGTTTTTGTCATGTCTTTTCATCAGCTATGGGAGATGTCCAGTTCTTTGCAACATCACTGCTGTCCCATATTTACTCCACCTTTTAATGACTGTCTTCACTATGTTCCATGGTATATGCAATGCTGTGGTAATGTTTTTGTACCCTACTCCTGACTGATACCTTTCAACACTGAGATCCCTTTGATGCTTTGTAAGCTCTCTGTGAACCATGGCTTTTGCTGTAGCAAGCAACTGAATTAATGTCATGAATATCCTACTAGAACAGCAGACCATTATTTGGTGTTACTCAGAGTCTCTTTACTTGATGGCAGGTGTGTACCCAAGCAGTCTGAATGCTGTAATTAAATCACAAGCTGCTACAACAAAGTATTACTTGACAGGTGTGCATACATATGCATCCAGCTTATTGTAAGCTTTGTATCTTCCATATTTGGTCCACTGACAGATTTGTTTGTTTTTCATAGGTTCATAGGAAGATACTAGGCTATTATTCCTAGGGCCTATATAAGCCTAGCCAAAAAGGTACCCTGGCTTTCGCCACCCAAGAAAATTATTTTCCTGTGCTCCTGTAGAGCAGAGCCACAGAAGTAATCCCTGGGGTGAATTTCCTATTTCCCATCCAATCATCAAGATTTTTCTTGAAGAGTACTTATGAGGAGCTCTGTTTGACATAGATAGGTAGTCTGTTCCAGAGTATGGGAAGTCTCTGAGACAGGAATCTATCCCTCCAGCATGTTCTGTTTATTGTGGTGACAAGGTTTAGGTCCCCAGAGCGTGTAGCTCGGAGGGATTGGGATTTCTTTAAGTGGAGCATGTCCAACAGCTCTGGGTTTGACATAGCTTTGTATGTTAGGCAGAGATCGCCTCTGAGTAGGCGATATGCGACGGAGTAAAGCTGAAGTTTTTTGAGACGGTCTGCATAGGGCAACTGTTTGAGGCCAGTAATCCTCTTTGTGAGGTATTTCTGTGGCCTTTCCAGTTGTTGTAGATGTCTTGTGAGGTACATACCAAAAGGGGCATTGTACTCTATAATGGGTCTAATGACTGATGAGTAGAGGGGAACAATGGCCTCTTTTTTCTGGATGAGAAACCTTTTGTGATGAGGTGAGCCACGTAGAAGGATTTCCTGACCACTGCGGCAATGTGATTATCAAAGGAGAGACTATTGTCCACCTGTATCCCAAGGTCTTTTATCACACTTTCAGTATTAAGTAGACTACCACTTATGTGGTAGTTCATGAGTACAGAGTTTTTACCAAAGGGGATAACAATACACTTTTTGGCATTGAGCTTCAGGCCATGGCTTTGACACCAGGCATCTGTCTCAGTGTGGCACTTTTGTAGCATGTCCACATCGTTAGGAGTTTCAATTATGGCTCCTAGTTTGCACTCATCTGCAAAGTTTGTTAGCCAAAGACCTTCTGTGTTAGCCTGTACTTCAGAGAAGTACATACCAAACAGGAGAGGACCCAGGACTGAACCCTGTGGTACTCCACTTGTCACTGGTCTGAAGTCGGATTTGGAGTCTGCTACTTTGACAGTGTGGGTTCTGTCCATGAGCCAGTTGGCAACCCATCTTGTGACATAGGGATTTATACCTAGTTTAGTGAGCTTATCTATAATTCTAGAGTGGGGGATGGTGTCAAAAGCCTTGGTGAGATCTAGATAAGCTGTGTGAACCACCTTACCCTCATCTATGGCTTTGGTGACTGCTTCAAAGAACTCAATCAGGTTTAGGAGACATGATCTACCTTTTACAAACCTGAAATGGGTAGGGTCCAGAGTTTGGAGATTACCAGTGTCTTTGTTTATGAGTTCCATGATGATACGTTCTATGGCCTTGCAGACCAGACTCATCAGGCTAATGGGGCAGTAGTTCCCAGGTTCCATCGTGGCTCCCCCTTTGTGGAGTGGGATAACCGTCATGGTGCACCATTCAGTGGGCACAAAGCCTGAGGTGAGGCTATGATTGAACATGGTACTTAGGTAGGGTTCCAGTTCATTCTGTAGTTCATGTAGAATGCAGCCTGGGATATTGTCAGGTCTCATGGATGTTGTGTTCCTGGCTTTGGAGAGCATGTTTTTTACCTGTGCAGCCATGGTTACAGGAGCTTTGCATTCTTCCGGTATAGATATGGGCCCACTAGGGGGTGAGAGAGGGGTAAAGTTAGCACTGAACCTATCTGCCAGGATATTTAGTGCCATTGTGCTGTAACTCAGAGAAGATCTGAGTGTTGCCATTGAGATTCTTGACATAGATATAGAATGCATTGTGGTTGTCTTTAGTCAGTGGCAATTTTGTTTTCGTAACTAGCTTTGGAGGATTTTATGAGGGATCTCAGCTTCTTTCTGAGGTTGACCAGTTCCTCCAGTCATGGGATTTTACTCTTTTTTGCAACAGTTTCTTTCCTCTGTTGTAGAGTTTGTTTATGGCAGAGGACCACCAGATTGGCTTCCTCTTTTTTGGAGGATAGCAGTTTGGTTCTATTAGAGATAGCATGATCCATGCACTCATGTAAGTGCTTATAAAGTGCATTTGTGTAGGATTCAGCAGTCGTACCTCTATTGTCCGTCTGCATGGGTGTCATGAAGTTTGCCACTTCTGTCTTAAGAAGTGTGACGTTGGCTTTGAGTAGTTTTTTTACGGTGGTTTCCCTACTTGGGGGTGGGGGCGGGATGTGGATGTCTAGGGTGATTAGCTTGTGGTAGGATCTGACCAATGAGGAATTGACCTCTTGTGTGTGTATGTATATATATATATATATATATATATATATATACACACAATTTATATACTTTTTCACTATATCTATATATACAAAACATGACTGATTCCACAAAACTTTTTCCCTAATGTTGAATGCCTCTATTGCATGATATGTTTGAAAAAGCAAAATAAATTCATACAGCTCAAATAATGTAGTGGTGCATTGTTCTGACTATAGTGTACAGGGTCCTGGGTTCAAGACTTGCCACAGCTGTCTATTTTGTTGCTGGGCAGAACAGAGGCTGATAGAGACAGAGTGATTAAAGCATTTTTGGCTTTCAGTAGGTTTGCGCATTTTTGTGTGATGCTAAGCGATACCAAAACATGGTTAGTCCATTTTGGCTTCACTTATCGGAGCTTATTCCCACTTACATCCACGCTAATTTCTTTGAAAGAAAAGAAAAAGGGGTGATAGGAAAATGGTGAAAAAGGGGCATGCAGAGGGAAAAACAATATGATAGGTAGCTAGAGATGTGCAGGACGGGTGTAGGGAAGGTCCATAGCTCTCCATTTCTTATACAGCAACAACTGTGCATTTGTACAGAATTTGGAGGTGGATTTGGACACGCAAACCCCAGAGATAGGGGTGAGGACAACAGAAATTTGTTGTCAAGCCAGTTGGACCGGATTACATGTTTCCAGTAGACACATGTGCAAATGGACAGCTATGTATGGGGCAATATTTTTTTTTTGGGACAGATGCCCCCTTTTTTTAAGGTGAGAGTGGGATGTTGGGGAAGGATTGTAGGTATGTCTGGGAAGGAAAGTTGGGTAGGGAGACAGACAAGACAGACAAAACAGCAGACGCTGTGGTGTATGACACATGTGGGGTGTAAACACCTTGGACGAGGAGAGTGGTTGGGAATCAGAGGCATACCTCTCAACTGTACAGATTTTCACAGAATGTCCAGATTTTTGCCTCATATTTTTGGCGTGCTCCTCCTAAAATATGTACTTTTCTGGCAAATAGCTGAGGATTGATGTCATTAAATAATGACAAACATTTGAGTTTAAGACTCCACATCCTTCAGAAAATTCATGCAAAACATATTATTATGTTAACTTTCTAAGTTTGTAAGAGCAATATTTAAAATCTGTCCCTATTTGTCCCCACATCATTTCAGGCTTTCCAGATTTTTTGCTCTAAGAGGTTGAGAGGTATGAGGCACATGAGCCACAATATGGATACAGTAGGGCTGACATTCCCCACCCACAGGCAGTCACCCAAAGGTGACTGTGCTGGTGGCCAGACAGGAAGGGAATCCTGCTCCTCAAGGTGTGCCAGACAGCCCTCCATCTCATGCAGCTGGCCACCCTACTCAGAGTGGATGATGCTGTGCACCATACCCCAGAACTGACAGTGGATGACAGGCTCATCTCCATGCCCGCTCCTGGAGGGAGATGGGCTCCATCCCTGAGGGTTCCACCCAAAAGGTGGTGCAGGGCCTGCAGAAGATGCTGGGGCCCAGTGCCATGGCCAGATGGGGTGGGACAGATGGATCTGCCGGGATCAGCCTTTCCAAATGTGCCATGGTGTTGAGGTTTTCCAAGATATATTGGTTAGTCAAGAACAAAACATTTCAATATTAGTTTTAACAGCATGCATGGGTGTTCCAATTAACCCAAAACAACAGATGTGAAACAGTTGCATAGCAAACAGAACACATGCATAAATGGAACAACAGTAAGCACTGTAACAGCATGCCAGTAACAATGACGGCAACAGGCCACAAACAATGGTATTTGAACAAGGTATGTTAACATGCAACCAATTAATTATATGAACAATATACCCAACATTAGGTTTTGTAAAAACATACCAGTAGTATATGAATAATAATTAGTGATGCAGATTAGGGGTGAGGGCAGAGAAGAATAGTCCATTAACAACTGCATACGCTACTATTTTTCACAACATTACTGCTCAATACTCTAGATGTATGCCATCATTTTACATCTACCTATGGCCCATAGCTTGTGTAGCACATACATACATGTTAAACTGTTAACCTGTAATGGTATGGGGCAGACTGTGACAACTATGGGTACATTAATAGAGGGGGGCTTGTACATGTCAGGGTTACATATCTGACAAAGAAGTGGTACCCTGCACTGCTGTTGTGTGTCTGCTACTGGCATACTTCCCTGGATTCACATTTCTCTACCTGTAACAGCTGTTGTAACACTTTCTGAATGCTTCTACAAATATTCAGGTGTATTAGTATACCCTTCATACAGCTACTATACACATTTCTTTACCCGTAAGAGTTGTTGGGAAAATATCTGTTAACATTTTCTGCATGTTTCCACACATATTCAGGTGTATTAGTATACCCTTCATACAGCTACTACACACATTTGTTTACCTGTAAGAGCTGTGGAAAGAAAATCTGTTAACACTTTCTGACTGTTTCTACAAATATTCAGGGTTTCTATTGTGTATATATTCAGAAATCTCAGTACAACTTCTTGGATTCAAACCATGTCTGGGTGTGTTAAAATGAACAGCAATTCTATTTTCCATCACACTGAGCTACTGGGGAGCTCCTGTTTCTTGCTTGACGGATTTCTGATTAATACTCTCTGTATTGGACAGTTTGACCGTGTAATCCTGAGATTCATACATGACAGATAGTTACTGTACTGCAGTGACCACTAGCCGTGACAGTATGACACTTGAGAGACATGTATCGGGCAGAGTGCTTGGTGTATGTACTTATCTTGCTGTCATTTGCAGGCATGGAGTTGGACGGTGGAAGAGTTGTACACAGTGTATTAGTAAACCCTTCTTACAGCTAATACTAACAATTCCTTACCTGTAAGACCTGTGGAGGTAATATCCGTTAACACATATTCACATATTCACATATTCACATATTCTAGAGTGAAAATATGCACACAGCTTACTACCACTCCTGGGATTCGAACCATGTCTGTTTGTGCAAAAAAGAACAACAGAGCAGATCTCATCACACTGTGCTACTGGGGAACTATTGTTTTTATTTTGACTGATTCCTGTCTAATACTGTCTTAATTAGACAGTTTGACCTTGTATTCCTAACATTTGTACATGACAGATAGCTAATGCACTGTGTATTTAAGCTTTAAATTTTACTGTCTGTGAAGCATATGTTAGCACACGTCAATGCTGCTGGGGGCACACTATTTTATGTTACAAATTAATATCCATGCTTTAGGTCTTAGTGCAGTACTTATTTCATATCTCATGTATTTCTTGTTCTGCATCTCCAGAATCTACACACTTACATATCAGCTGGTTCTCAGGTCAAGTTCAGTTAATGCATACTGCCAAAGCCATATTTACAGTGAATAACCTGTTCACATTCTATTTCTACTACAACATAGCAGAGTAAACACAACAGCTTTTTGTATCATTCTTTATTGCAGACATATGGCAGATTTCTCAATGATAATTCATACATGACAGATAGTTAATGTACTGCAGTGACCACTAGCCATGACAGCTTGACACTTGAGAGACATGTATCGGGTGGGAGAAAGGAAATTCACCCCGGGGATCACATGAGTTGCCCTGCTAGACTGGGGTCCAGGGAAGTAAATAGTGTGGGAAGAAATAGCCAGGGAATTGTTATGGCTAGGCTTGTATAGGCCCTAGGGCTGATAGCCTAGTACCAACCTATGAACCTATAACTTGTAGATTGATAGTAGCCTGACAAATGTGTCTATTAATCATTGGACACAGTACACACTACTACTTCTACTTTAAGGCACTAGATATTGCAAGATAAATCTGTACTCACCAGCCTGTTGATGCATCCGTGCAAGTCTGTCAGCATGGGCTTTCATATTACTAGCCCTCTCTGCTGCAGCTGTAGGGGTAGTAAACAAACATTATGCATACCTGTCTATCACACACTCAGGCTATAATTTTGTACACATGTAACTGATACTTACAAACATCTGGAGCATGGTTGCTCTGGGAATCAAGGATCCACTGATCCAAAAGTGTCCCCTTTCTACACTTTAGGTCAGCATAGTGATGCTGTACCTGCTCACCAGTTCTGGGGATATGAGTAGCACTGGTGAGATCACATGCTAGATAGTCCCAGGCCTCTGGTTTGTATTGGGAGCCCTGGTGCTAGCCCTGCAGCAGTCTGTCATCATGGTTTTCGACAAGGAGACTAGCCATGACCCAAGACTCCAAAGTGCCCCAGCGCTGCACCTAGAAGTGTGAGCCCTCACCTACACCTGCCATTGCTCCTACAGGATTGGACTATAACAGGTTCTGGCTGTATTCCTGCCTTTGTGGTTTAAATAAGGCCAAATCCCCACCCTTTGCATCACTGGACTATTTTGAACATGCTGAGCTAAGCTAAGCAATGCGCAAATCTGCTCAGCTAAGGCGAGCAGTGCTTAAAGGGTTAGATGCTGAATACTGCTTAACAGTGCGCAAATCCGTTTGGCTCAGCTAACTAGTGCTTAGCATGTACATTTTAGCAATCAGGATTGTGGATTAATTCATCATTACTAACATATTGCTAGATGTATATGTTTACTTTCCATGACATCTCCCTATGTGCTTTCATTACATTAAATTGGTGTGTGACTATAATGTATGGGACACTTGTATTTACATGGGGGTTTCACATTTCTTCTACACTCACACTTCACTTTTGGACCTGCTACACTCCCCTGGTTAACAGATATTATTTACTACCTCACTTAATAAAAAAATGATATTAATGCTGCTTTCCCATATAAAATTGAAGAGACTGCATTGGGGGTCAAATCATGAATGTCTGTATGCAAAGTAGGAGCTTTGACCACTTCACTATCTCACAGTGAGGATTTTAGCTTTATATTTCTATTTAGCTCTTTAGGGATGTTTCAGCTATGTTGAGCACAGAAGCGTGACACGTAATCCCACTCAGCTATGCTTACACTTTACTTGGAATGGAAAAAAAAATAAAAATGCATTTTATTTTTTTTTATTTAGGGGTATGCACACACCTCTCAGCCACTTAGAGCAGGACACCTACATCATACATGGGGTAAGTCTGGCCACAACTAGGGACACCTTTTAAATATAGCTCTTACATACATAGAACTTGCTGGTATGCTGGCTTGTGCATTAGCATACCTATCTGGACATTCTGTGCTACTCTGTACATTTCAGGGATGTGTCTGCTTGTGTAGCTTTACTTTTCTGTGTCCACGAACACTGTACTTGTTTTCAAAGTGCTGCACGGCACTTTCTCAGTACAGGGTGCGCATTCGATGTCCGTGCACTACTTAAACACGCCCCCTGCACTCGTTCACTGTTTCAGGCCTTTTAGCCTTAACAGCAGCATGCCTTTATGAATATGCAAGACGTGCTGCTGTTAAAGCTTAGGCTAAACAGACACAAACCACTCCATGCAGGAATAGCACTATTTCTGCACAGAGTTTATTGAATCCTGGGGAATATGTTAAATATAAATGGACACCTAAGGAACTTGAGGAAAACTGTAATATACACAAGTCTATATATGCCTCACAATGAAGTGTGTTGCAATACCAATATATTTAAATTAAAAAGTGGAAGAACAGACGTTTGTTTATATATATATATATATATATATATATATATATATATATATATATATACACACACACACACATACATACACATACCATGCCAATTTGTTTTTTTGGCCAAGCTTTCCTTTATTAATCAAAATATTCCCTGTATACATTATTAAGAGAAAAGCAAGTTATTGTCCATTTGCTTCATTGTGGCACCAAGTGAATCTCACACAGCAAAATCAGCTAGGACTTCAAATTGCTTAAGAATGTCTGAGATTTTACTTATGGTAGACCGTAACATGGTTTTAGATAACTGGGTATTGTACTAGGTTTACTAGCACAGTTATGAACCAAATGTAGTTTTAGTCAAGACTACTTGATGTCACCTCTGGAGCACAGAACTGCACACTTCAGCCATGACTTCAAGTTGCTTAATTTATTCTTTATTTTATTTAATTTGATTTTATTTTCCTAAGCCAGGTAAGTGCATTATTCATTCTCTGGCCTTTGTTAGCTATGACCAAAGCTGCAGTGAATTGTCTAAATATTATATAACCAGTCTGCCAACTGGCATGTTTCTGAGAAATAGAATAAAACCAGAGCACCCAAAGAAGAACCATGCAGAAAAAGGGGGAACTTGTAACCTTTATCCATAAAGTGGTCAGAGACTAACAGAGAAGCATAACACCTGGAGCTGTGAAGCAGACAAGAACAGATCACCATGCTGCCCAATATCTCTCCATATCCAACACAGCAATTAATACTGCAAGAAAAAAGTGCAGACATAGAGCCATCATTCATCAGTTCCTGAATGGCTGAAGATGGTACAATGTGGGACACACACACACACACACACACACACACACACACACACACACACACACACACACACACACACACATGCACACACATATGTATGTATGTATGTATGTGTGTGTATGTATGCATGTACATATCAAGAGAGAAAGAGAAAATGGAGTTGTAGCTTGCAGTGTGTCTCTATATATGTCTCAGTGATAATTTCTATAAGACTTTCACAGCAACGCATATTATATTGGGGGTTCTGAACCAAGCAGCAAGAAAGAAGGGTGAAACAATGATGACAATAAAGAAAGGTGATTAATGATTTAATTAACTGCATTCAGGACTGCCCATATTATAATAAACAGGCAACCACACTAATTTCGACTACTACCTGGAAAAGAGATGTGTAACAGGATGAAAAGACTGAGTTGAGAAAATATTTAGAATCAGATTAGAAAAGCTTTTCAAATGAATGTTTTGTGCAATGACGTGGATGAGAGGGGTGAGGTTTGGCATAAAGGGGAAGAAGTATGGAAAAATAAATGAAGGCACCAGCTGTGAGACAGTGGAGATTAGCCATAATTTATATGGGTGATAGTGTACAGGGACTAGTAGAAATGGCATGACTAGTACCTAGTAGGGAGTGGGGACTATAAGGGTAGATATAAAGGAAGTCAGGAGCTGTGCTCAGTTTGCCTTTGGGAAGGTAGGTGGTAGTATGCATGCAGAAGTTATGACTGAAACAACAATAGAAAAGCTTGTACAACTAGGTGTCTAGTTGAGGCCACCATTGTCAGGAGTATACCTATAAACAGGAAGAGAGAACTGACAAAAGCAGTTGACAGTAGACTATAGTGAGCTAATTAAGAATGTTAAAGTCTAAATCATAAAAATATTCAGACCATTTCAAAGCCTTGTCCAGCTTTTCAGTATTGATAGGTGACCTCTGCCTTGTGTACAGAACTTTAGCAAACCCTTTTCTGTTAGCTCTATTACACATTTACAAGTCCAATGTTATCATAAACACTCACTCATGGGATCTCAGTCTCCTTTGCAAAATAAATAGAATTATGGAAGAATAAGTTTGTAAAACAGGGGATACCATTTCTGTGGAACTGACTTCCATTCCACATAAAGCAAAGTACTTGTTTTACTCTATTCATATGTAATTTGGACAAATGGATGGGTAAGTATGAATTCACTCCCAATTTAGCACCCTTGTCCCTCATGAATATGGGAAACATGTTGATGTCCCAACACATTCTTGTTCAGCTCATCTCTATGTTACATGTATGGAAAATATAACAACTAAAAACTACCATGGGATATAAGAGTAGGCTTCTTAAGGTCCTCACAGATCAATAACCTACTAAGTACCTATGAGCCCCTGAACCTATAAGTGAGACAATATATGAAATATGACTTTCAGGCTGAATAATGGAGTCTGAGGTGTACCTCACAAGGAGAGAAACTGTTAGCAGGTCACAGACCAGAGGATGCATACCTAGACCTACCGTGAATGCACTCACTGGAGTTGGCTATGTAAAGTAAGGAGCACACTAGCATACAAACCAATGTTAAAATAGAGGATCCAATGAATTAATTCAATCTAGCAAAAGAGGTATAAGCCAATTAAAGAGGAAGGAATACCCAATAAAACAACTGAAATGGAAACAACTAGAACTAAAAACTATAAGTATACCATAGGTTCATAGGTGTTTACTAGGCTAATGACCACAAGGGCCTTTTTAAGCCTAGCCATGCATCCCAAATCTCTGACAAGTTCTGATACCCTTGATAAGTGTAAGCATGGGCCTGGGAGATGAATCATTTACAGGTTACCAGTTTGCATTTGAGACATAGGTGCCAAACCCAGGATGAATTTCTGGTTTCCCATCCAACTGCCCAAGTTGATTTGAATTGGGTTAGGGAGGAACTCTGCTTCACATGCATGGGGAGCCTGTTCCATAGATGGGGTAGTCTCTGGGATACATACCTATCTCTCCAGCAGATCCTATTTATATCACAGGCAAGGTTTAAGTCTTTAGAACGGGTAATTCTGCTACTGTTTGTTTTGTAGATATGCAGGAGTGTCATCGGAGTGGGGTCTGACAATGCCCTGTATGGCAGGCATAGATCTTTCCTCAAAAGCCTATAGGAGACAGAATGCAGGGATAGGGCCTTGAGGCGGTCTGCATAGGACATATTACTTAGGCCCTTTATTCTTTTAGTGAGGAATCTCTGTGGACATTTTAGTTGTTGGATATGCCTGGTTAGGTACATACCAGAGGGGCATTGTATTCAATGATAGGTCTGATGGATGCTGAATACAGTGGAACAATGACTTCCTTGGACTTAGATGCCATACCTTTGTATGATTTCCTCACCACTGTAGACAGATGATGATCAAAGGCTAGATTACTATATATGTATGTCCCTAAGCCCTGACTGCTGGGTCAACTCTAAGGGGTGTGTTGTTAATATGATAGTTACCAGGGATTATTGACTTCCCAAAGGATACTATTATGCATTTCTTGACATTTAGTTTTAGCCCATGACTCTGACACCAGTTGTTTGTCTGTTTCAGCCCCTCCTGGAGATCTGACACAGACAGATTTCTCCAGGGCAAACCTACATCAGGTTGTAGAAGACCTAGACCATACTCACAGCAATCCTCCACAAATGGTCATAACTAAGTAGACTGTCAAATTCACATCCAATTTTTTAGCAAACTTCAACAACTGTGTAGAAAAGTTAGCACCTATCCATCCTACAATATAATAGTAATATAAGGGCCTTACACCTTTTTCTACCTCTACTCTTTCTCTTTATCCCCACTACTAACTTACCCTACCCTCCCTTCCTCTACACATATCCCCCTGAGGTTACACTCATACCTTTTCCACATCTATCCTACTATCCCCTCTATCACACCCTACCCTTCTCTACTTGTACTATCGTCCACCTTCACCAGTATAAAATGTTACCATAGTTCATGACCTTTAGAATATTAATAATCATTATGATAATCATCTATTACGTAAATAATGCTACATCTTCCTATTAGCAGGCTTTTCATACAATTTATACTTGAACACTATGACTTTATTATCTCTGTTGAACTTTTATTATGACAAACTAATGTGCAGTTTTTCAAATTTGTGCTTGAATGTTAGGACTTTATTATAGGTTCTAACATTTAGGTGTCTGTGATGTCAGTTGTTTTCACAGGACACACCTGGCCAAACATGGACTGCAATTTCCACAGTGGGACATGTGGTAACCCTAACACACTCACATTGCTGCAAGGGGGTATATGTACACAGACACACACTTCATGAACTGCCCTTGTTGAAAGTAGAACTCCCACCTGTCTAGTTGTACATACTATAGCACTACATACGTATCACATGCACCATGGAGCTTATGAGTAGATCTTTGTATCATTACAGCATAGTTACACATCTAGGCATTTATGCAGTTACATCCTGCTGATGCCTCTGTCAAAAAATACTTATTCATACTTATAATAATAATTTGAAAACCATGCCACATACAAGATATTAGATTTCACTTTAAAGCTTACATGATGGGAAACACAAGTATATTGATATTTGACCTCTGTCAAGTGCAGTTAAAGAAATAATGAATATTATATGTCTATTTATTTGTATCATAATAATTTCCATATTTTTCTAACTATCTCAATGAAATGACACAGGCAGAACTGTTTAGCCTCATATGAAACCTCACAGCTCTGAAAAGAAAGTATTGCTGGCAGTTTGTGAGTTGCTCAAATGGTTACTAAAATCATAAGCTGTTTATACATTACAAAAATTTATATTTACTGTGCTTATTGTGTATTATAAAATGCAGTTAATGACCTAGCCAGGTATTCATAGTCATACTGTAAACACATTAGGGGTATTCATTTGTCCACAAATAAGTGAAGCTAGATGGCAATTCACAGATGTCATTTATGCTAATGTGCATGGGTGTGAATTCTTGCAAGCAAATTAACAGTAATGAGATGTAAATGAGAAATTACATGAAGCAGCATATGCTAATGAAGCCTACTTGGGATTCATAGTAAAATGTTTGTGTCATCTACACATTTGTATTGTACTTTGCAATCCACGTAGATGCTTGTTGACCCTATAAAAAGTATTTGAAGTTGACATTTTCAGCTCCAATGTCAGTCAAACACAAAAACTCAGTCATCAGTCAAACAACTCCTTTCATCCTTGGAAAGAAAGCGTTAAGTGACTCAACCTCGATAATGATATTAGACATGCAGAGTCCAGCCAAATAAAGTTGGACTGAAGTGATGTTTGCACTAATATTAATACAGTAATACAGAGCAGTTTGTTAACACACCCATCATTTCTTTAACCTCTATCACATTTTTATGATCATAATATGGTCAGTGACACTTGGGAATCTCCCAGTAAAAATACACGTGTAGCCAACAAGACATCCTTGCCACTTCACTACTTTGGACTGGCTGTCCTTTTCTCCATTATGTAACTAATTATACTCTTTCTGCTACTCTCTCAGACAATTTTTATTTGTTCCCTTCCTCTCTGCAAACTTTCCTGCACTCAGCTTGTTTGCTGCAAAACTGTAGCTGCCTGAGGATAACTCTCCTGTAGATACATATTGATTTGCAACAATTTACTTCTTCAAAACAGCTCTACTGTAACTGAAGTCTGGTGGAGTGGAATAACCCTTGTGCTACCAAAGCATGTGTTAGAATACTCTTCCTATTATATAACATCATTCCACTGAAAGCATAAAAGATAAAGACTCCTCTAGCAGTTAATGGAGCTGTTTCCCTCTGTGATCCCCTCCCATGCCCAATATCCCAGCCACCCCTTATGGCATTACATTTAGAGGACCTGTTCTCCACGCAGAATTCCAGCTATGTCCCACCCCTCTTAAAAATATACCCCAAACACAGTAATACACACACACACACACACACACATATACAAACATACGCATACATGCGCACGTGCGCACACACACACACACACACACACACACACACACACACACACACACACACACACACACACACACACACAAAATTCCTGAACCATCAATCTGAATTTAATCACTCCAAATTTCTTTCCCCCTTATATTTATTAACTGACCCCAGAGATCACAACTTACTCTATCCACCCTAGTCATTTGTCTAATCCTGCCCCTCCTATATTCTTTACCCCAGTGTGTTAATACCTCTCCCACTAACTAATCTCTCTGCAAACTTACATGCTATGTTTCGCTTAAATATTACTGTATCCTTACTTTTCCTTTTTATCACCTTACAAATTACCATACATCACTCAGTCCTACACATATTTCTACCACTATCTGCTTCACCTCTAACCCTTCAAATCACCCTACTTCACCACCGATTGCTTCCACTATATACAATGACCCACCCAATTATTACTTCAAATTTAAATTACCGAACCCTCACACCTAATGCACCAAAATAAAATTAACTCTTAAAGCAAAACAACATTACCAAATGTATCCATCTTTCTCTCTCTCTTACCACTCTGTGGGGATATTCACCCCAACCCTTGCCCCTCCTCCCATCCTGACTTCTCAGTAGCCTCCAAAACTCATTCCAGTCCAAACACCCCTTCCTATTCAGCCCATTCACTTCTTCCCAAAACATGGACCATACTGCCATCACTAAAACCCTCAAAACTCAACCCACCTTCCACAAACTGACTCAAACAGGTTAAATTAATTTCCTTAAATACTCCTCGCATCTATAATAAAATTTCAAGAACTCAATGCCTGGATTTTCCACAATAAACCAGATATCCCTGCATAAGTGAAACATGGTTAAAATCTCATATACTTGACTCTGAAATATCACTTTCTGGTTATAATATCATCAGGGCTGATAGAAGTAAAAAAAAAAAATTGGTAGAGTAGCTTTATTATACCATGTATATCTTGAAATTCTACAACATAATAAACCTCTTCCTAAATTCTATAATGCTGAATTCCACATCTCCCATCTTAAACTAAATAACCATCAACAGCTATGTATTATAGCACTCAATATTATCCCAGGCAATAATGCTACAACCCCGGAAAACATCCTAAACTGGATCTCACATGCAGTTTCTAATGAAAAAATAACCCTAGCTGATGTTAATTTAAATTTTCAGATTATCTCTACAAAATACCCATCAACTAGCCTCAACTTATTTGGTTTGATTCAACTCATCTCTCCCACACATTATAACTATCCCAGAAACTGTGGCTCAATTCTCGACTGGATATTGGTGTCTGATTGCACAAAGTATGTCTCCAGCAGCACCTTCTCTGATTCCCTCAGTGACCACATTTCTGTATATGCAAATTTACCTGGTATCCATTATGTCAAACAACACTTACTTAGAACTTCCCTTAACCTCACTAGTTTTAACCCTGATACATTTAATAGTATCCTAAACTTGTTTAATTGGGCTACCCTGAAAAATATTCCACTTAACGATGCTGTATACCAATTTAACTTAATTTTCCTGATAACCTGGCTCCGATTAAAGCAAAATGAATAAGAAATAGCCATACTCCTTGGCTGTTCACTCAAAGAAGGCACCTAATTGATGAAAGGGATAGTGCTTAGGCAAGAATGGTTAAAACACAGATCTCCCCAAAATCTACAACACTTTAAAGAATTACTTAACCATACTAAAAGACAGATTAACACTGACAAGAAAATCTACTACAGTTACCCACTTACTAAATTAGTATTCCAACTCTAAAAAATTCTGGTCTTCTATTAATATCATCCATCCATCTCGGAAACCCGCCATTCCTGATCCTTCCCCAATAACACTCCCTCTGAAATAGCCACCAAGTTTAACACACATTTTATAGAAAGCAGTAAAGCTCATACTAAAGATTCTCCACCTAACAATCCTGACATGCCCTCTCCTCAGACAACAAACACCCCCTGTTGCACCCTAAAACCCATTCCAATTTCCTTCATCAAATCACTATTTCTTAAACAGAGACCATATTCTCTTTCAGCAGGTAATCTCCCAGCAGAATTCCTCAAGTTGGCTGCTAGTTCCATAGCCTCTCCTGGGTTTGTTATAATTAATAGCGCTATTAAGAAAGCATACGTTCCTTCCCTATGGAAAAAAATATTCATCATCCCTTTCAAAAAGGAGGAACTTCATCTGATATAGCCAATTTCAGATCTATTGCCATATTATCTACTTTATTAAAACTTCTAGAGAAATGCATTCATGCATTCACAAGCAACTACTTGAACACATCTGTCAGGCAAAGTTCCTGACCCCTACACATTATGGTTTTAGATCTGACCATAGCACTACCACAGCCTTATTAACCTTCACAAATACCAACAAAGCCAGAGACAATGGCAAATTCATTTCCCGTGTATTCCTTGAACTTGCTAAGGTTTTTGATCTAGTCTCTCACCAAAAACTTTTTTACCAGTTTCATTTCCTCGGACTATCACAACCCACACCATGGTTTAACAACTACTTAACTAAAAGATACCAAATTGATAACTGGGTCTCCACCTTTTCTTCCATCCTTCCTGACAATACTGCTGTACCATATGACTCCATTCTTAGCCCTCTAATCTTCAATATATTCACTAACACTCTACAACAAATCATAACAGCAGACTTATCTCATACAATATGCTGATAATTCTACCCGAATATGCATTTCGGACAACCTAATACATCTTCAGAATTACTCAAAAAACATTTAACTCTCTTGAAAGTTGGCTACAGGATAATCATCTGCTACCAAATCTCCCCCAAAAAACAAATTACTGTTTTCCAAAATCTCATTTTCATGAAAAAACACTTTAACATTTCTTCCTTAAATAATACCATGATTGAAGTTACCTCAGATACAAAGCTACTTGGCATGACAATCAGCAAAAGCAAATTTGATTTACATATTCACAACAGCAACAAGAAAACCCATCAACAATTAGGTATTCTTGAAAATAAATTGCCAATAAAAAGGACTGCCCAAACATAAAAAAAATATTTAGTAAGTAAGAGCCTTTGTCCACTGTGAGTACAATGATCTGATGAAGTTCACATACAGTGGATGAAAGCAGTTAATTATTAAAGTATTTTTTTATCTTTGGGTAGTCATTTTCATTGGCAGTTCATTTTCAACTTATTTGTTCTGGTTTTACTGCCTTATCCACTGGTTTTACTGTTAGAATTAGGTATCCTTTATGGAGAAAAGAAATTCCTTAGAATCTCTGCCAAGGTAACTTTAGCTACTCTTACCCTATCTCCTATATGGCATCCCTATCGTGACCAACCTACAAGCCTCACTTAGTTCTAGCTTAAGCAATGCCACAACACAGTAGCCAGATTTACTTACTCTAAGCTCATCTTAATGCATAAATCATCCATACCTCATCCACCTTCCCAGCAATTAGCCCTATACTCGAATACTATACTCCAAACTGTCCTCTTCGGTCAAATGATAAATAACTGCTTATCACCTAGAAATCACAAAGGGCTGCTGGGGTTAGGATCTATTCTAATTATGCAGCCATATCTTTGAAGAAAATTCCTATAATTTCTAAAATTCCTATATCAGTCAGGTCTATCTCACACCTTCACGTCCCTTCCCATCATTTGGGACATACCTCTTCTATTACCATTCATCACCTTTCTTATACCTCTCTTTAAAGCACTAAATTACTTAACCTGCTTCTCCCATTCTAATGTTTCACTTTATTGTACATCTTAAACTGCTATTCCTAATTAACACAACCAAACTGTGTTTCATCACTACTTCTCTATTAACGCTTATCACTCTTCTACCTGTAAATTCTTAATACAATGGTTGTATATTGTTTGTGA
The DNA here is from genome assembly GCF_019279795.1 of Protopterus annectens. NCBI lineage: Eukaryota > Metazoa > Chordata > Ceratodontiformes > Protopteridae > Protopterus > Protopterus annectens. Next base: position 598,496,125 of record NC_056745.1, read on the forward strand.
ATGTCAATGTAAATATCATACTGATTTTTATGCCATGCATTCACTGAAATTGCATTATAAAACTTGTTATTGTAACTATTGATTGCATTGAATATGATACCTTGGAGCTTTTATCCCTAGGCCTCTGCTGAAAAAGGGCACCTGTGCCCAGTTGGACTTTTCCTGTAAACAGATGTCAATAAATAAATAAATATGTATTCACAATCACTAAAACACACCAAAATACATTTTCTCAGTGATCACCACTTCAGTCAGATACATGATGTTTCGCCGACATTCTGAAGCATTGAACAACATATTGTTGAGACCATATATTTGAAGTTACGGAACATCAAACAATTTGTGCTGAGATTGCAGTACAGTGGGGATTGGGGAATTTGCCCTATCCCACTGTAGTGTGATCTCAGAGTTAGTATGTATAATTAGCAGGTGGTATGGGCAGTACAGGGCGGCTTGTCCTTTACAGAAGTTTAGTTTTTGATTATTGTTGTTTTCTATGTTCCGTAACTATGATCATATGATGTCAAACATGTACGGTTTGGTGTTTCAGAATGTCAATGAAACAACATGGATCCCTATGCCCATCATTACATGCCCATGTAGTAATTTGCCCATAACATGAATAAAGCAAACATTTCATGAAGTGAACACAATAATCTTACCCCATTTTAAACTTTTCATAGTACTTTGCCATAGTTCTATTGTTTTCTCCTTCCTTTAAAGAGTCTGTGAGTTTCTAACTAATTCATCAAACTCCAGTAATTCCAGGTAATATGGTACTATCACATAAATTCAGAGTCTTTTTACACATTGTATATGCAAATGAGGTCCTTTTACATTTATTTCAATCAATCATATGAATACGCCAATGACTAAGGCATATTATCTATGTAATAGCTTTCTCCTTAATACGTACAGGTTCATAGGTTTATAGGAGGTTACTAGGCTAATGGTACTCTTATTGAACATATTTAGATGGTAATTGTTAACAGAGTGATTCTGTGATCACCACCAACTGCCCCTGTTCATGAGGGGCATAGGTGCCACCCCCCAGAATTAATTTATGGTCACTCATCCAGTTTTCAAGTTTCTCTTGAAGATGGTCATTGAGGAGCTCTGCTTCACATAGAGTGGGAGCTTATTCCAAAGGAGTGGTAATCACTGGGAGATATATCTGTCTCTCTAGCATGTTCTGTTAATGTCACAGGCTAGGTTGAGATCCCTTGAGTGAGTTATTCTTGTCTCATCTGATTTGCAGATGTGCAGCAATTCCATTAGGGCAGGGTCTGAGACTGCTCTGTAGGCCTAGCACATGGCATGTCTTAGCAGCCTGCATGATACAAAGTACAATGGCAGGGCTTTCAGTCTTTCCATGTATGTGATGATTTGGTGGCCCTGGTAAAAAACTTCTGTGGTCACTCTAGTTGCTGCAGGTGTCTGGTGAGGTACATACAGAAGGGAGCATTGTACTCAATTAGTGGTCTGATAAAGGTTCAGTACACTAGAACTATAACACTAGTCTTGGATGCAATGTCCTTATTTATGAGATGGGCAATGTACAATGCTTTTCTTACCACTATGAACACAAGGTGATTGAAGTTTAGATTGCTATCCACCTGTATTCCCAAGTCTTGCACCACTGAGTTTGAGCTTAGAGGGGTACTATCTGTATCATTATTAGCAGGGGCTACTTCTTTGCCAAAGGGGATAATGAGGTATTTTTTGCATTATGTTTTACTCTGTGAGTTTGGCACCAATCATTTGCCTATGTCAACACTATCTGAAATATATTAACATAATTGGGGGACTCTATATGATTGCGCCCAGTTTACAGTCATCTGCAAACTTGGTAAGCCACAGGTCATCTACCTTTGCCTGGACTTCAGAGAAATATATTCCAAACAGTAGAGAGCCCAGCACAGATCATTGACGTACCCCACTGGTAACTGGTCTGCTGGTGGAAGTAGACTTCTCATTTTGACAGTATGCATTCTGTCAGTCAACCAGTTGGCTATCCATCTAGTAATGTATGGGTTAATCCCCAGGTTGGGGAGTTTCTGTATGATACATGAAAGGGAGATTGTGTCAAAAATCCTTGGCTAAATCTAGATAGGCGATATGTACTGTTTTGCCCTCATCCAAGACTTTGCTGACATTCCCAAAGTAGTCCACCAGGTTTAATAAGCAAGATCTACGCTTGATGTAGTCAAAACTGGGTCAGGTCAAGAGATTGATGATCACCTATGTCCTTGTGGATAAGGTCCATGATGATTGTTTCCATGGCCTTATAGATAAGGCTGGTAAGGCTTATGGGTCAATATTTCCCAAGGTCAGTTGATGGACCCCTTTTATGCAAGAGGATTACTGTTGATGTTTTCCACTCTGCTGGCACAAAGCCAGTTCTCAGGCTATGGTTAAAGAGAGTGCTGAGTGGTTCTGCTAGGTCTTGTTTTAGGTTGTTTAGTAAATGGCCTGGGATGTTATCTGGTCCCATAAATGCTGTGTTTTTGGCCTTGGAGAGTGTTTGCATGGCCCCTACTTTGGAGATACTCGGTAGAGGACTGGTATCAGGAATGCTTTAGGGTATGTCAGGTGGGGACAGCAAGGGGTGAAGTTATTGCCAAATCTGTTGGCTAGCAGGTTGTCAATTTCTTCAAGTTCAGTGTGAGTGGTACCATCCACTATAAGTTCAGCACACAGCTGGGCATTCCCTCTTAAGTTCTGGGCACAGCTAAATAATGCCTTATGACTGTCTTTAGCTGGGCATGCTAGTTTAGACTCATAGCTAGCCTTAGAGGACAAAACAAGATATCTGACTTGTTTGGTCAAGGTGTGGAGGATATTCTTCCTCTGCTGAGTTAGTTCCCTCCTGTTATTAGATATCAGTTTCTTTCTTTTATTGTATAACTTATTTATACTTACAGTCCACCAGGGTGGCTTGTTTTTTGGGAAAACTTGGTTTTGTTCCTGTTAAGTACAGCCTAGGAAATGCGTTTGTTTAAGTGGCTATACAGGGCAATTATGTATTACTCTGCATAGGAGACATTGTTGTTTATGCTGTCAGGGGCTTTAAAACTTTTTATACCATTACTCAGTAGGCAATAGTTTGCTTTGGAGAATTTTTTCAGCTTTTTTACACCTGTATGGGTGTCAGGTTTGATCTTTACTTCAAATAAGCCAGATTTATCATCTGACCTTACAAGGGAGGGTAACACACAGGGGGCAGTGCAGTGAACCCCCCCCCCCCGCCAACATTGGTGAGGACTAGGGCCAGGATATCTGAGTTCCTTGTGAGGGTGTGGACCAGTTGCTCCAGGTCATTTGAATTAACAAAGTCCAGGAACCTTGTAGCAATTGTGGTCATGTAAGTTGCCAAATTGATGGAAGGATAGTTAAAATCTCCCAAGACCAAGGTGTTTGGCTGAATGTTCAGCAACTCTAGCAAGTTCAGGTAGGTGGTGTGCTTCTTCCAGTTCGTGGTCAGGGACCTGTAGCTAACAATGATGTGGAAGGATATTTTCCTTATAGTTAATTGGACCTGGAGTAGCTCAAATCATACTGTTTCAGCAGTCTTGAGGTTTATTTGGATTTAATGAAGATGGCTACACCTCCACATTTGTTTTTTTCATGCTCATTTTGGGGTCTGAATGTATGGAAGACATTGTAGCCTTGTACAGCTGGGGTGATCTCGGTGGCCTTGAACCAAGTCTCTGTGACTGCAAAAATATCAGCATCTTCCAAGGTGAGGAGTGCTTCCAGGGAGTGCAGTTTACTGTTTAAGCTCCTAGCAGTAAGCAGCATGACCATGAGTTTGTCTTTAGTGGATTTCTTTACATCGGAAGTTTAATTGTTTGGACATTGCCTAAAAAAGGGTCGGTGGGGGAGGCAAGCATCTTTTCCAGTAACTGAAAGCCTTGAGGAGACAGATGAAGGCCATCTATGTCAAAACAGCATTGACTGTTGACCATGTCTTCCCAGGCAGACAGACACTAGATCACTCTAGAGTGACACCAGAAGCTAAGCCAATTATTGAACTTAATCATTTTTTTGTCTGTATTGTGGCATCATTCTCGGTGAAGGTAAAATGATACCTAGGGCTAGGGACATACTTGCCTGGGAAACATAATCTGAGAGTCATGTCTGTCTTTATATAGTCTAAAGAGGTCCATCTGAAGTCATTCACACCAACATGTACTATGACAGAGTCATAACAGTAATTGCTGATTAGCGACTTGAGTGCATGAGTGATTTGATGGATTCTGGCACCTGACAAACAGCTGACTGTGACTTTCTCCTTGTTCAGCCTGGTGGGGGGGCATCTGTGTGCTTCACTATTGAATCACCTATAAGCAGAACATTTGGTTTTGAGGTGTTCTGCCTTAGGGGCTTAATTGTTAAGACACTGATATGTGTTTTATGTGTGGTGGTGGATTCTGTTCGTGTACCAGTATGCATATGTTGTTTGTACTTGGGATGTCTCTGGTCCTTTCATAGATTCTTAGTGAGTACATCCATGTATGTGGGTTTATGTGCCATGACCTTCTCTTGTGTGAGAGGGAAGAGGTGTGTGTGTGCTGACAACCTGTTATATGCATTGTTTGCTGTTAGGTGAGAAGACTGTTTCTAATTTCATGGTATAGTTACAGCTCTCACATACTGTATTTGTGGAACAAGTGGTTGTTGGTATACATGAGGCAATTGCTACATTATGGCAGGTATATATTGTGGTGAATAGTATGGATGGGCTAGATGGACCAGGATTTACTTGTGAGACTAACAAGAGTGGCTATTCTGTGGAAGGCTAAGGGTGGAAGACTGCATCAATGCCTCAGAAAGTACAACTGAGTTGCTCGCTGGGTAGCAATGTGCAGCTGAGTTGTGCACAGAGAGCTAGTTGAGCTAAGGAGGGTTCTCTAGCAGTTATCAGTGGAAAATTATTATGTCTAAGCATCTGCATCTATACACGGCAGTGCTAAACCCCACAGCTATGTGCAAACATGGTGTTTAAATACAAGCAAAGTTAAACAGTTTAAACACAAACTAGCCAATGGGAGAGCACAAAACCGAACCTTACTCCAACAATCCCCAACTCAGATGGGTGCTGGGCTTCATACTTTTGCTACAAGGGTGCAGAAGGGTATTCCTAATGTAAGATGGTTGGTTTTAGTGCTCAGTTTATGCCAAACAGCCTAGATTCAGAAGATCTGAACCTAGCCTATGCTATAAACTACATAAGTACTAGGATTTTAAAGTGCAGGAAAAAAAAAAAACAGTCAAAGCAGCAAAAACAACAAAGGAAAAAAAAAACAGGAATTGAACAAAATACAGTTCAAAAAAGTACAGTGCAAGCTTAAAATATACTTATTTTTGTTGATCATAGTGGATTTAGTAATTTAGAGTGATTTTAGTTCAGATCACTCCAGGTCTCTAGCTAAGTCAGCAAATTTGGAGCATCTCCACCAAAGTACTTTATGCTTTTGCAGTAGGGAGACATGTTTACCAAAGCGCATCTATATTTCTATAGTCAGTGTAAATTATCTCCACTGACCTTATTTGCATATCCATGTAGTGACGGTCTTTGCAGATTACTGCAACACTCAGCCAAAACCTGTGACTAAGAATACCACTTCCAGAACGAATGCAACCACTGTAAGGATTATTTTGTGCTGAAAAGGTTGCCATTTACAGATTTATAGTAAAACTTCAGGTTTCTGGATAAAGCAACATTCGTTTAAACTGTAAGGTGATAACTTCATTATTTTAAAAGGTTCAGACCACACCCATTGGAAGTTAGAGTGCAAACTCAAAAGAGTTACATTGGAGTGAACGAGCAAGACACCATCTGAAAATGAGTATCGAATGGCAGTTTAAAGTGCAATTTAAAGGCAGCTATGATTCAGACTATATAAAAATAGAAAAGAGTTTATGTTAAACTTGTTAGTTACTAATTTCATAGTCTCTGCCAACATTAATAAGCCTACTCTGTTGGTATAGTAATCATGACTGTGATGACCCTGCCCTGGCCCCTCAATCAAGGAGTCTCAATCCTCACCACTAACACCAGGGAGGTTGTCTCCTAGAAGAGGAAAGGATAACTAATACACACAGTAAAGTATAAGTTCCCTTAAGTGCACACAGAGATCACAGTCAGTCTGGGGCTGGCTGCCCCCTTGCTCACCAGGTCTCCAATAAAACTCCCCACTGGCGCAGCTATAGGGTCCAGGTCTCAGCCTAACTGGGCAAGCTAGGACCTCCAATACCCTCCCTGTCCAACCACAGCTTCATGTTCCTGCCCAAGTAGCTGACACAACACACACACACTTTGAAATAAGTATTTATACAACTTCACAGACACTCCTGGGAAAGGCTGATACAGATTCTCCAGCTGTGCCCCTTTACCCAGACTGTATGGTAGTAATTGCTGCCACCACCCAGTTAATAATATCAGCTACTAAAAGGCCCTTAAATGGGTGTCCAGTTATTACTGTGCAATATTAATATCCAATGGGAATGTGACTATACAGTCTAAGGCTTATAGGAAGGGCTTAGACAGTAAACTATAAATATATAATGTACTCTAAAGCATACTTCATCTCTACACAAAGCAGCCACAGGTAGAAGGTTTTAAAAATATTTAATAATAAATAATTAAAACACATGACAAGACTACTACACCACAGAGATATCTAAGAGTTCACAGATCCCACTGAAACTTAAAATAATACAATAGGACAGGTCTGGTTTCAAAGAAAAATACTTAATTAATCTTTACTAGCTTTAACTATTCCTACAAGATATCACGGTGCTAAAAACTTACATGTGAGCATAAGCAGAGTGCTGATAAGTTAGATGTCCAGATCAAAATGCCTTATGTCTCTTGTGAGAAATAGTATTTAAACATTACTAGCAAACATGTCTCTAAGGCCCTCCCAAAATTACATCATTTTTGACACTTAGGTTTTCCCAGTATTCATATTGCATCATCTTAACACCTGGTCTGAGTTCTAAGGTCACAAACTGCATTATTTAGCAATCTAACACCTGCACAGAAACTTACAACGATACAAGACATTTCACATGTATATGCTAACAGAAACTAAAGCAATAAAAGCACCTTCCACATCAAAATTCTGGTCATAAACTTTAGCCTTAAAACAATGGGCATGAAATCTTCATCCAGTCGCCCTCGGGCCGAATTCTAACATGGAAGGATACAATATGTTTCACTGGGACAGTACAGTGCAATGTTGTCACATATTTTGCAGTTCTACATTTTATAGTGTTTTCTCACATTTAAAAACACAAGCCTGTATTTTACATTAATTTATACAGTTGATAGAATTATATATTAAATTCTATCTGACTAGGCTGGCAGCCTTCGCCCACCTCTCCCCAATCATCACAATGACGATAAAGCATTTAGTGTCAAGTTGGATAAAACATTACTCATTAATACAGTAGGTGATCTAGAGCAACATGAACCCAAAACAATAAATGCAATTCTAGAGCAATCCCAGGAGCAGTGGCAAGCAGCAAGGCTATAAAGATTAGGCAGAAAATATAATATAGAGAGCAAACATTATGCTATAATAGATGCACAGAAACATTAAAACTGAAAATGCAAAAGGACCTTTTCTGAGTCAACATCTTGCTAATACTCTGTTCCTAAATAATTGCAAATAAATGAGAAGATAAATATAAAGTGAAGTAAGAGATGTGTTCCAAACTACGCAGCCAATACACTGAACATTTTGTGGTTCAGAATGTTCTTGTCCTTGAAGGAAATGTAGCAGACAGATGAATAAAATTGCAAAATGCTCTAATATGAACAGAAAACTATCAACAACATACTTTCCTTCTGTCCTGAGGGAATGGTAAAGGTTTTGAACACAAAGATCTTGCAATGCAGGTTGTTAGTCCATCCAACAGTGGTCTGAATAAATGAGCCCTGAAACCATAACTGAAAAGAAAATAAATGAGCTCTTCCAACTGATATTTTTGGAAGTCATTACATAAATGTTGATGTCTCTGCTTATTTACATAGCATTTTCTTGGGGATGACATTCTGTACATGTTACATTTGCTTTTCCACAGTGTGTGGAAGTAACACTTATTTTATGTTATATTATACAGACGCTAAACATATTATCAGACACAAATACAAATATATATAAATACATATTATGAGTGTATGTCATTTCTTTGAAAAGTCATCTTATCTAAATTAGTTATTGAACACTATATATATATATATATATATATATATATATATATATATATATATATATATATATATATATATATATATATATATATATATATATATATATATATATATATATATATATATATATCACAGTGTTTTACTGAGAAATAATTTCCATTTTTTATAATAGGTATGCAGATATGCAGACTAGTAATTCTGATACAAACTTGTATTATCAAAGGCGCTGTTTTATACACTTATGCCAGAACAACTCTTCACCAGTCCCACAGTTACCAGTCATCATGTTCATGGAGGCTTCCCCACATTTTGCCGAGTCTCATACCCATGAATCTTCAATCACATAAAGCAAGTCTGCATAACAAAATTTACAAAAAAAGATTTTTTTTTATGAGGGAGCAAGCCTTTTTTCTGGATCCTTTAACAGTCTCCCTTACTCGTACATATGAGTATTTGTGTGTGAGCCTGTGTGTGAGCCTGTGTGTGTGTGCGTGCGTGCGTGCGTGTGTGTGTGTGTGTGTGTGTGTGTGTGTGTGTCTGTGTATACACAAGAAAGATAAGTTACAATTTTTTCCCTTTCTGATCTGTTTTTAAATTAATTTTACAGACTGCTTCTGCTCTAGCTAAGGCTTGTAAGCCTATATTAGTAATTCCAGTACATAGCTGCACTATGTTTTGCTATTTAATTGGACTAACTGTTGGTAATAAACCTCAATTTCATTCTTATGTACTGAGTGTATGTCAGCCTTGTTCAGGACTAGTGTGTGCATTAAGGCAGTTTCAGGCCATTCAACTCAGAGCTGAGAGAGACTTATCATTTTTCCACCCACCCGCAATGGTGGAGTTATGTTTTTAAACCCAGTGTATCTGATGTTGCCTGCCCTATATGGTAACTTGACAACATCACTCTCTCCCTCTCCCTGTTTATTGGCTGCTGACAATAAGCACGTAAGTATCATTTTACAAAGTTTCGCCCCTTAAAGATTATGTTCAGTGTTCCATCTTACATTGAAAGCTGGAAAACAGCAGGCTGGATGGATAGTGTCTGTTCACTATTCTGTCTATTCCTGGCAAGCCAAATACTAAAAAATAAATTCAATAAAAAAATAAACAAATAAAAGTATTTTGGTGTGATGTGACTACTACATACCTGGTCTGTGATGCAATCACACCTAGTAGCATGATGACATGATTCTGTGGGCTGCAGTCCTCAGAAGTAAACTGACATTACTATGCCTCCCTCAAAAAAAAAAAAAAAATTCAAGCAATAAAATAAAACACAAAGCCTCCCACCAAAGATGCTATTTAACAATTGCAGTTATTCATTAAAATTCCTCTTGCCTGAGTGCCAGTTCTGCTTACTTTTTTTTTACACCACTGTCAGTTTACTATCTCTTTGTTAAGCTGAAATAGAGAACAGAAGTGCTCTGCACCCCAAACAGCATCAACTATTTATATCCCTCATAGTACCAGTAAGAGTGAAAGGGAAGGTCTACAAGAGGGTAGTGAGACCAGCTATGTTATATGGGTTGGAGACAGTGGCATTGACAAAAAGGCAGGAGTCAGAGCTGGATGTGGCAGAGTTAAAGATGTTAAGATTTGCACTGGATGTGATGAGGGTAGACAGGATTAGGAATAAGTATATTAGAGGGTCAGCCCAGGTTGGACGGTTTGGAGACAAAGCCAGAGAGGCGAGATTGCATTGGTTTGGACATGTGCTGAGGAGGGATGCTGGGTATATTGGGAAAAGGATGCTAAGGATGAAGCTGCCAGGTAAGAGGAAAAGAGGAAGGCCTAAGGTAAGGTTTATGGATGTGGTGAGAGAGGACATGCAGGTGGTTGGTGTGACAGAGCAAGATGCAGAGGACAGGAAGAAATGGAAACAGATGATCTGCTGTGGAGACCCCTAATGGGAACAGCCAAAAGAAAAAGAAGATAGCTGTGAGCTTTGAAGGACTTAAAAGTGAGGATAGCTGCAGCATGTTTTTTTTAAAAGTCTTATTTTCACATAATATTTTTATTTTATGTGAAAATAAGATCTAAACAGCCACTTCTGTTTACATAAGTCAGAAATGAAATGCAGATGTGGCATTCCGTTTCACAATTTTGAACATGATCTTATATGTTCATAGGTTCATAGGTAGGTACTAGGCTATCTGCCCAAAGGCATTTATAAGCCTAGCCAGAATGTGTTGGCTTTCGCCGCCCCCTTAGATAATTCCCTGTGCCTCTGTCCAGCAGAGCCACTGAAGTGATCCCCGGGGTAAACTTTCTGTTTCCCATCCACTCGTCAAGGTTTCTCTTGAAGAATATTAGCGAGGAGCTCTGCCTAATGTAGATTAAAATCTTGTTCCAAAGCATGGGAAGTCTTTGGGACAGGAATCTATCCCTCCAGCACGTCCTATTTGTTGTTGTGGTGAGGTTTAGATCTCTAGAGCTTGTGGCTCGAGGGGATAAGGTTTTCTTTAGGTGGAGCATGTCCATCAATTCTGAGTTGGACATGGCCTTGTATGTCAGGCAGAGATCACCTCTGAGTAGGCAGTATGCAACCGAGTACAGCTGGAGTTTCTTCAGTTGAGCTGCATAGGGCATCTGTTTGAGGCCAGTGATCCTCTTGGTGAGGTACTTCTTTGGTCTTTCCAGCTGTTGCAGGTGTCTTCTAAGGTACATCCCAAATGAGGCATTGTACTCTATGATGGGTCTGATGAGTGATGAGTAGAGGGGAACAATGACCTCTTTTGATCTGGATGTGAACTCTTTTGTGATTAGGTGGGCCACTTAGAAGGATTTTCTAACCACTTTGTCAATGTGATTATCAAAGGAGAGATTACTATCTACTTGGTTCCCCAGATCCCTTATTACGTCTTCTGTATTTAGGGGACTACCACCTATATGGCAGTTAGTGGGTACTTTGTTTTTTCCAAAGGGAATGACTATGCACTTTTTGGCATTTAGCTTGAGGCCATGATTTTGACACCAGGTATCCGTCTCAGTGAGACCCTTTTGGAGGATGTCTGTGTCAGCTGGAGAGTCAATTATACCCCTAGTTTGCAGTTGTCTGTGAACTTGGTCAGCCATAGTCCTCCTGTGCTTGTCTGTACTTCTAAGAAGTATATGCCGAACAGGAGGGGTCAAAGGACTGAGCCCTGGGGAATGCCACTTGTAACCGGTTTAGAGTCAGACCTAGCTCCTGCAACTCTTATCATGTGGGTTCTGTCCATGAGCCAGTTGTCAACCCATCTTGTGACATAGGGGTTTATGTTCAGGATGGTGAGCTTGTCTATAATACCAGAATGGGGAATGGTGTCGAAGGCCTTTGCAAGGTCTAAGTAGGCTGTGTGTACCACCGTTCCCTTGTCTATAACCTTGGTAACTGTCTCAAAGAAGTCTACCATCTTTAAACTATTTCCCAGGCTAAAAGACTTCTGATAAAATTGCTTAATATTGAGTGCACTGATACTGATTGCACTGAGTTTAGTGTTTTTACTATACTTAGTTACTTGCTCCTACTGGTAGCAGAAGAAAGTTTCCAGACAAGTTTTGTATTGAACTTTAAATCCTCAGTAGCAAATTCTTAACTTAAAACAGTTATAGTAAGCCTTACCCTTAAGTCATTCCTGTTGGAATCATGGATCCCCAATTTCCCATAACTTCTGTAGCCAGTCTGATTGAGATGAGTATCTTGAAGATTGTTTCATGCTGTATGATGAGATCTGTTACTCAAACAGCATAATACACTGTGAGAGAGATGTGGATCTATATTGGTTATGTTTATTTGCCAACAAAGAAAAGGGGTGGTTCATTTAATTGAAAACTCATTTGATCGACACTCTTTACATTGACACAAAACATTTGGCCAGGACATTGTTTATCTTTGGTGAGGCTTCAGCAAGTCCATTTGCAAAGTGTGTGCCATGCACTCTTAGCACACAGGTACTGGACTACTACCCTCTTAAAGTTGTTCTCAATCAACTGGAACATGTTTCACCTCTTCTTCTACTTCATCTTTATCACCTTCATCTGCTTCATCTGCATCTATCACATCAACAGGCTTCAGGAATGCATTCACCATGTTGCCGGCATTATCTGTGACTATTCTGACAACTATCGTCCAACTTGTGAATTGTTTCTTAACAGCTCGATAAATTACGGAAATGTTTTCCTGCTGGCTGTGAGCCTGTAAACCTCCTAAGGCTCACCAACTTTTTGTTCTGTATGAATGACAGGCTTACTCTGAAGTAGCCATGCATATGTCGACTGGACCATATATCAGCTTGGGTACAGCAATACTGAGAATCGTTTATCATCTCAATTCTTTTTATCACCTGTCTGCAATGATCATGAACTGTCATGGTAAACTTTGCTGTAGTTGGAATATGAAATGAGAGTTGTACAATACTCATTGGAAAATGCAATCCTTCTTTTTCGACCAGACTCAAAGGAAGCGTATCTAGCATGACAAATTTGATGACAGCATCATCGACTCTGTCACTCGAAATGCTTTGTGACGATGGACGAAAATATTTAGTCAGAGAACAAATACCATCCAGATCCTGTTGTGGGTTCTTCCTTTTCATGTTTTTTTCTGCCTCATTGCCGCTACAGTAAGATGGTAAGTTACTAGACTGTTAGATTACTATGTTTCAATCAGTCATAAGTACATAACAGAAACTTGTTTTGCAATTTTATTTTGATTGTAAAATATATCTAACTAAGCTTCTAATTAAGATATTTTAATTAGAATTAGCTCAAAACACCTAATTAATTAGAATTAAAATTAGATGGTTATTCATGCAAATTAATTAGAATTACCATATTTTCTGATTAATTAGCTAATTAATTAGACAACACTGCTTTCCAATCTTCACCAGAGCACTACACTGCCCTTAGGGCATCAAAATATATGCAAATACCACTTTCCCATGGGACAGGTGAATAGTCCATGCCCTTTCACTGCTATCCCTATCTGCCTGGCTCCATCAGCGTTGGGGCTGCTAATTGAAACCCTGGTTATCTGAGTCACAGATGAGGCTCCATTACTCTGCATTATGGAGTCAGGCATTGTGTTGTTGAAAATGTGAAGTTTGGTATCATTTCTCTGAACTTTTTAAATTGTGTATACTTTGTGTGCAAGGGATTTAACTTTCCCTCAGAAAAGAGAGTCTTGAGAGAATGCATGGTTTTCTAAATTCATTTATGATCTGATTGCTGTCTGGGTGAAAAGATATAATGTATTGATCTAGTTCTGAAGCCAGAGAACAAAAAACTAAGAAATCAAAACAGAACGTGTTTTCTAGTACTTCTGGAATTTTGGCATTAGACTGCTTTTGAGATTATGCACTAGTCCGCTTCTCATGAAATGGAATAAGTGGTGTAACGGTAATACTGTTTTAAATTAAGGGAATAGGGAAACTTTTTAGTACAGAGCTAGAGTGTGGCTGGCTAGATGCAGTAATATTCAAGATGTATGTGGTGATCAAAGTGTTTGATTATGATTCAACAGCCACATGAAAAGCGAACCAAAAATAGAAAAATAAAAACCAAAGGCAGCAGTACCAAGGATTTATTGCCAAAACTTTAGCGCCTCGGCTCTCACAGCCTTCAAGAAGTGAAATACATAAGAAAACATCCTCCTTTATATATACATATTAACAAGACAATAAAATAATTAAGAAAACAATTAAGAGTCGATTAGAGTAAATATTTCCTATTGACTTCGGCATTAAAATCATATGGAGCAAGAGTATTGTATTTTAAAATAAAAATTGATTCTTTAAACAACAATTTCTGTTTCAACAAGGCAATATCCCCTAGTTTAATAAAAACTTTTTCCAAAATAGTGGCTTGTAATACTTTATAATTGCAGTCATGACATTCTCTAAAATGAGCAGCTATTGAGCTTTCTTCTTTTTGTTTTTTAATGTCACAAACATGTTCATGCACTCGTGTTCTAAAGGCCCTTTCAGTCTCACAATATACACCATGTTACAAGGACAATGGAGGGCATAAATAATTCCTTCCGTTGCACATGAAAAGGAGCCTGTTAATTCAAATTTAATATTATTTATATTGTTAAAACCAGTAACCACATATTCAGAAATATTACATTTGTCACAGAGAAAGGTGCCATAACATCTAACACCAGCACTAATATTTTCTTCAGGAACAACTAGATAAGAATTAAGCAATCTGTCAGCCAAACTAAGGCCCTTTTATATGATGCTATAGGATATCTACAAAGCATTTTCCCCAAATGTTCCTCCTTAATTAACAATTTCCAAAAATATTTAACCTGTTTGAATATTTCCTCACTTAATACATTATAAGTCATAACATAATACATTTTATCCATCGAATCCCCAACATCCTGACAATATCTATTTATATTCGACTGGCTAGAATTATTTTTACTCAAAAATATTTTGTCCAAGGCATCATAAATAATATTAACATCATAACCTCTATGTATAAACATTAATGCAGTCTGTAACAACTCTGCCGAAATCCACAGAATTATTCCAAATTCTATATAAACGTAAGAATTCTCCATATGACAGAGATTGAATTAAGTGGGGAGGGTGGCAACTAGTGCCATATAAAAATTGCCCTCCATCACAAAATTTCCTATGCACAGAAGTAAGAATTTGTCCATTATCCAAACCTGTTAGGTGAATGACCTCAATCAAGAGGCAGATAATATCTATGTGTTTTTCATCATATTCACTACGGGAATGCAAATACTTACTCACATGGTCAATCCCCACATTATTCGATATGACAGTGAATAAAGACTGGATGTCCATAGTTACCATCAAAAAATCAATTGGTATATATACCAAGTGCAGATGCTTATACAAGTTTTGTAAAAAAATGTTTTGAGTCTCGCAAGACCACCCTGGATGAATTCAGAACACGTCTCAACCTTTTTTCAACAAATATAGGAAAGGGTGTCTGTCTCCCATCCTGCACCCGTTACTATAGGTCTAAAAGGGGGTGTCACAGGATCTTTATGGACCTTTGGTAAACCATGAAAGGTGGGAATACATGGCAATTCAACAGCTAAGTACTCCACCATATCAGTATTAATAGACTCACTCAACAGACATTCTTGTACAGCATCATGTACATGCAAAATCATATATTTAATACCTTCTGCATCAACCTTAGCATAAGTAGACACAACATTCAACATAGCCTTAATGTTCTCAAAATAACTCTTATCCATTTCTACAATCGCCCTGCCTTTGTCAGCGGGGCGAATTGCAATGTTAGCATCATTTCGTAATGCATTTAGTGCATCCCTTTCAGCAAAAGATAGGTTTTTAAAATTACAATGTCTCCTGTTGTCATCAAAGACAGCTCTAAGATCATCCTCACACAGCCTAACTAAGGCTTCTACCAGAGGGTGATTTTGTGGTATAAAAGTGCTTGGCTTCTTGAAGACATAGTCCTGACTCACACCATTGTCGGGAAAAATCAATTTTAACATTAAATTTCTACTAAAGACTCTCAAATCAATTAATGTATTCACTTCATCTGCTCTACTAGCAGGGATAAAAGAAAGGCCTTTTCCCAACACAGACATTTCTAAAGCAGTCAAAGTACTACTGGATAAATTATGGACTAAGGACTGTTCACATCCTGCCGCATCTTTTTTATTGTCCTGTTGCCCCCCCTGGTTCTAACGGTTGCTTCCATTTCCTTCTCCCTTGCTGTTGTATTTGGTGTGGGGACAAATTGTTTCCCAACCGTATTGGTAGGAGTAGGCAGGAAAAAACTTGCTTTTCAAACCCTTTATCCTGCACAGACTCAGCTCCAGCTTTAACAACATTGGAAAACACTTTTTTCCTAACAACTGGTTCTCTTAAAGTTATATCCATGTCTCCACTAGGAGTAGTATACACAGAGGTAGAGGCAGAAGCATTGTCAGTGTCAGGCTTCTCAGATGCTCTATTGCTGTCCGCTATATGCCCAATAGGCCTATTCTCACTAGTCACATTAGATGTAGAGCATTCTTTAGTAATATCACCACGGCTCATGCTATCCAATGCCTAGGCCAAGAGAATACATGCCCATACTCAAAGTCTCTCATATCCCATTCCAACTTCTTTCTTTTTTGCATCAACAGTCTCTTTTCATAAAGAGCCACATTGTCAATCAGTTCATATAACCACATATCTACATTGTCTGCGGACACAATCCCACACACCTCATTGGCTATTTTATTTTTGTTTTTAGTAGGTGTATATGTGTGCATCTTAATGGTTTTCTATATATTTTTGTATATATCCTTTGCAGCTTATGAATTGTGAATATGGGCAGTACTGTTTTTATTTTATTGTAATTATAGGATGGGTAATTGTTTTTGATTGGTGCATGGTGTTATTTGATTGAGCTGTTTTTACCTGTTCTGTTATCTGATGAAGCAGTTTTGGAGTTAACCATGAAAGCGCTTATTCCTACAATAAATTAAGTGTATATAATGTTTGGTTGCCTGCTGTGTGTTCCAGACACATTTTGTTTGCTATTTAGTTTTGAAATTAAGCAACTTCATAAATTCATAGGTAATTACTAATCCCATGATCCGAGGGAGCATTTTTAAGCTCAGCAATGCTTCCCAAAGGGGAGAGTCAAACTCCGTGCCTGTGTCTATAAGCAAACACCTTCACCATTATCCAAACCTCTAATAGTTCTTTCTTGTTCATTTAAACTTGTTTATTGTCATTTGTTTTTATTCACTGCTGAATCCTGCAGTCTCAATGTATTATGTACATGAAAACTGTAAGAACTATCACAGATAGTACTTTGGAAGGATACTTCTCAGTGACTGAGGAAGATTCACTAGTTTTCTTTCTAGGGTGTGGCAAGATGGTGCTGCCTGCAAGTGTGTGCCATATTAAAATAAGTGGTGAAATGAAAAGATACTTTCCTATCAGAAGTCTTTTTGGTAACAAAAATCAGCCTTGTCTGTGTACTACAGTTTTACGACCATCTTTTATTTGGACTTTATAAATTGTGGCAAGCTTCAAAATGGAGGAAATAAAGCACTGGTGAAATCTGCAACAGCAACTGATGAGTAACTGACTAAATTGGTAAAAAATAAACTTAATGAAGCTAGTTATATCTTAAAGGAAAGGCAGGCCACCTCTGACCAACATTTAGTAAGTTTGCATCTAAGCTTGTTCCAGTTGAGCAACACCTAGCGACTGTGATGAGCCAGTCATCAACTGGGGTTGGAAACTTTAAGGACTGGTAACTTGTGAAGAAGTGTGATTTGAGTGATGATATGGAGAGAGGAAGAACTGTCCCCATACCAAGTGGATCAGAATGCTGTCCTCTCATCGGAATGGTGAATTGCTTAAGGCCTAGATGGACTTGGTGGACTCTTGATGCACATAATTATCAAGAACTAAATGAAGAAATTTTAGTTGGGGATGGTGGTTTACCCAAGACCTAGGCTTGTAGATTCCATAATTGGACTTTCAGTATGGGTAGACCATTAAAGTCACCAGTGGCAGACTAAATGCATATTCTTAAATTATGGTTTGAACTTGGATGAATTTTCAAAACAAAATTTTTAAAATTATGACAGTAGCTAAATTTAAACAGGTGCTCCCTTGTAATTTAAGGAAGTTGGTAGCTCAGAGTATTCCTACATCTTCTGAACATTTGGTTGTTTTAGTAGAGAGATTATTAAATTTGCAAGAGGGGGAGATATAGTTAAGTATTATCAAGTCAATGATGGTAGGGTTAGTAATGTTAGTTAGCCTGCTATTAGACACACATCATCTTTAAGTATGCCTGGAAAATGTGGCAGTGTTGAATTATTAAATGGCAAAAATGTGCAACTGGGTTTCTGTTATTGTTCATAGTTGTGTACTAAACTAACAACCATTGTTGGCCTTGTTAAATCATGTTATGCATTTCAGATCTCAGACAAGTTCTGGTAGTGTGAAAAGATATTCAGGAAGGCTTACACGGAGTTTAAGAGTAGTGTAAGCCTCCGTGTAAGCCTCCCGATCCAGGAACAGCCCAAACCTCCGTGTAAGAGACAGCTAACACGTCTCTTACACGGACTGGGCGTGGAAATGCTCAATACCTCATTTGCAGCTCAAAGATATGCAAATGAGGTATTTGAGCGATCCAAGAAGCCTAAACCAGACCATGTAACGGACGTGTTAGCTGCAGAAATGTACTCAGCTGACAACTGAGTACATTTCTGCAAAATTGACAACGGAGCTATGTCAGCTCCAAATAAAGGGTGCATATGTTTCATTTAGCATGCCAATGGCCAAATATGTGGCCATTGGCAATAAAAAGTGTTGCAAAAGTATTTTAAATAACTTTTTTTTTTTTACGTGGGATTTTGATGTTTAACTGCAGCACACACCCGCGCAAACGGGGTGCGCTGCCTAAAACTGAAAACCGAAGCTTATAATCCCACAATTGTGGGATTTATGTATTACATGGAATGACAATGGAGGGACTAGCAGACCAAAAACAATATGGCCTCCGTGTAGTGGTTGTCAAGGGGGGGAAGCTCCGTGTAAGACATGTAACTAAGCATTACTAGTTAATCCTATGTAAATGAGGGCTACAATACTGAATCACACTGCCACATAGGTAATGAGCACTTTCTGAGTAGTGTAAGAGTTACAGAAGGGGGAGGAACAGAGTAAGAGGTAGGTGACATCACAGGGGGGGGAATGATAAAAATAAATGTATAAGATTGGAGGGCAATGTAAGGTGACAGATGACAGACAGACATCAGGGAGAGAGGTGTGTCTCAACAGAACACTAGGAAAGTCAAGAAATAGAGGGTGCACACTATCCCTACACTCAAACTTTCTTGATATACGTGCATGCGCGCGTGCGTGCGCGTGTAAGGCAGGTTCAACATGTGGGAGTGCGTTGCAAACCGTTTGCAACAGTTTACGCGGTTGTGCACGTGTGTAAGGCTGTGTGCGCGCGTTTTAACAGGAATCAGCCAAGTTCACACCATGTAAGGATGTGTGCGCATGTGTAACACCATGTAAAGATGTGTGCACATGTTTAAGTAACTGTGTGCATGCTTAAGCTAGTGTGCACATTGCTCCCCCTGAGGAAACAGAGAGGAAACAGGAAACAACCAGAATACAAGGAAGCTGCCAGAGGATACTGCTGGAGTTAATTGGTGGAAAGAATTGGAAGCAGGCAATTACACAGGCAGACTAGAAGCCCAACCCAGCACTTAAAACACTGCAAACAGCAGTGCAGGGTGTTTCTCACAAGAGATACTGCAAGAAAGTAAGCTATCAGAATTGAAAACTGAAAAAAGCTGAACTCAGAGCAGAAATGCTAGGGGCTGCCATAGCTGTTATAATCAGGCATAGGCGAATTGCTGAGGGTGGTGACAATGCAGATGCTGACAGACAACCCAGAGTGAGGAGAAGGAGAAGAGTATACAGGCCCAGGGTCACCTACCATGGGTTACATGAGCTGAAGATAGTAGAGCGCTACAGAGTGGACAGAGACCTTCTGCAGCAAATTGTTGAGCTGTGCAGGCCACGCCTCACACACAGAACCAACAGAGGGAACCCATCCCAGTGGAAACCAAGGTATGTGTTGGCCTAAGAATACTAGCAACAGGTACCTTCCAGAGACCAACTGGTGATATGATGGGATATCACAGGCATCAGCCTCCAGGGTACTGCACCAGTTCCTGGATGCCATGTCAGCACATGTCGGTGATCATGTATATTTCCCCAATGCCCGTGAGGTATTGGCCAGCAATATGCGTCTCTTCCAGCAAATAGCGGGATATCCTGAGGTACTGGGTGCAATAGACTGCATGCACATATGCATCAAAGCACCAGCCGGTGAGCGGGGTAGAGCCTACATTAACCACAAGGGATTCCCCTCCGTCAACTGCCAGGTCGTGTGTGATGCCCAGGGCATAATAATGAATGTGTGTGCTGGCTGCCCTGGGAGCTACCACGATTCCCACATCTGGCATCTGACACAGCTGTACCAATCATTTGCCAGTGGGGACTTCCCACACTGACACCTAGTGGGGGATGCAGGTTATGCACTTGAGCCATGGCTGATGACACCCATCAGAAATGCACACACACCTGAACAGGAACGCCATAATGAGGCACACGCACAAACACGTAATGTCATAGAGCGTGTGTTTGGGCTGCTCAAATCACGGTTCCAGTGTCTGGACACATCTGGTGGAGCCTTGCAATACACACCAACTACATGTACCCAAATGATCATGATATGTGCTATGCTACATAATATGATCCTGCGGAAACAGCTGCAGCAGGACCAGCATAGGGCTGGGCCAAACATACCCATCATTGCCAAGGCCACCACAGGCAGAGGGTGACTCAGAGGAGGAACAACCTGACCTTGCCCCAGTAGGCAGAAGGAGGCATGCCCAGTATGCCCTGGCCTTGGCAAAGAGGCAGCGCATAGCACATACACTTGGTCAGTAGGAACACTGGGACTGATACCCGCTCTGACTCACTCATATAGTAACAGGGATGCCTAACATGACACAACCTGCTTCCAAACATGTACAGGGAGTGTAGTATGTGCATCCGACAGAGGCAGCCCTGCAGCACCACCTGAGGCATGAATACCATGTGTTAAGTAATGTAACACCATGTACCATATGCACACCTGAGGACCCTGACTAACATCCACCCTCACCAATCATAAACCACAAAAACACAAACCCACCTTCATAGGTACCACAAGGGATAGGAACCTAGATGTAATGCTACCCAATGCCAGAAGTATAAACATCAAGATGCGTGCAGTGAAAACGCACACAGTATAGAGAATGTAGATATCAGTGCTGTAATAGAAAACTGGGCCAAAGCCCACATCTGCACCCTAACACTACCAGGTCACACCTCATACAGTGATGTACATGTGCAAAAACATGGAACAAGCTACAAAACGAGGGTGACTAGCAATAAATGTCATGGATAACCACACCCCCATGTTGGTACCACAACAAGAAGCAACATGGATTAGCCATGGTCAAATACCAATTGCTAAAACTGCCTACTACTATATAGCTTGCTGCAGACCACTGTCCTAATAGCAGGAACCGCACCAGGCCTATGTTCATAGGTTTATAGGTTCATACTAGGCTATCTGCCCTAGGGCATTTATAAGCCTAGCCCAGAGTTTTGTGGCTTCCGCCACCCCTTCAGTTTGAAGGATAATATGTCCATTATTTTGCTGTGCCTCTGTCAAGCAGTGACAATGAGGTTATCCCTGGGGTATACCTGCGATCTCCCATCCATTGGTCAAGATTCCTCTTGAACAAAGCCAGCAAGGTGCTCAGCCTCACATGTACCAGGATGTTGTTCCACAGCATAGGGAGTCTCTGGGTGATGAATCTGTCCCTCCAGCATGCCCTATTAATAGCCGTGTTGAGGTTTAAGTCTCTTGCCCTTGTAGTTATGATGGATTTAGAGGTTTTGAGTTGAAGCATGTTCATTAATTCCGGGTTGGACATGGCCTTGTATGCAGGCACAGGCCACCTCTGAGCAGACGGTAAGCGTCTGAATAGAGCTGGAGTTCCTTCAGTCGGGCAGCATAAGACATACTTTTGAGACCCTTTATCCTTCTGGTGAGGAATGTTTGGGGCCTTTCCAATTGTTGCAGGTGTCGGGTCAGATACATTCCGAATGGGGCATTGTACTCAATCATTGGTCTGATGAGTGATGAGTACAGGGGATCAATGACCTCCCTTGATCTAGATGTGAATCCCTGCATGATCAGGTGGGCAATGTAGAAGGTCTTCCTAACTACTTTGGCAATGTGAGTGTCAAACGAAAGGTTACTGTCAACCTGGGTGCCCAGATCCCTGATAACCTCTTCTGTGCTCAGAGGATTGCCACCTATATGGGAACTAGGGGTAACCTTGTTTTTCCCGAAGGGTATGACTATGCATTGTTTAGCATTTAACTTTAGGCCATGGCTCTGGTACCAGTTATCCATTTCTATGAGACCCTTCTGAAGGATGTATGTGTCAGATGGGTTTTCAACTATGGTTCCCAGTTAGCAGTCATCTGCAAACTTTGTCAGCCATAATCCTCCTGTGTTTGCTTGTACTTTTGAAAAGTAGATGCCGAACAAAAGTGGGCCCAGGACTGAGCCCTGTGGGACACCACTTGTGACAGGCTTGGAGTGTGACATGGCGCCAGCAACTCTGACCCTGTGGGTTCTGTCACTTAGCCAGTTTGCAACCCATCTTGTGACGTATGGGTTTACATTTAAGCTGGTGAGTTTGTCAATGATACCTGAGTGGGGTATTGTATTGAAAGCCTTTGCCAGGTCAAGGTAGGCTGTGTGGACTGCCTTGCCCTCATCAATGGCCTTGGTGACTGTTTCGAAAAAGTCAACCAAGTTTAAAAGGCATGATCTGCCCTTGACAAAGCCAAACTGGGTTGGATCCAAAGTCTGCAAGTCCCCTATGTCTTCATTTATGAGTTCCATTATGATCCTCTCCATAGCTTTGCAGACCAGGCTTGTCAAGCTGATGGGATGGTAGTTTCCGGGGTCGGTGGAGGCACCTCCTTTGTGAAGTGGGACCACCATTGCCATACGCCACTCCTTGGCTACGTATCCTGAGGTGAGGCTAAGATTAAACAGCTGCCCTAACTGCGGGTTTAATTCCTCATTGAGTTTGTGGAGCACACAACCGGGGACACCATCTGGTCCCATGGATGCTGTGTTTCTTGCCTTGGATAGAGCAGTTCTCACCTGAGCATTTGAGATGTTTGGGGGGCTACAATCCTCTGGTATAGATATCTCTCCCTTTGGGGGGGGGGAATCTGCACTGAACCTGTCAGCCAGTATGTTGGCAATGTCTGTAGGTTCAGTGATTTTTACATCATTTTGAACTAATTCTGAACATATCTGGGAGTCTCCTCCCAGGTTTCTAACATAGCTAAAAAAGGCATTATGATTGTCTTTTGAGTCCTTAGCGAGTTTTCTCTCAAAATTTGCCTTGGATGATTTTATGGGAGATCTCAGTTTTTTACTTATAATGAGCAGGGGTGTCTTCCCTTCTATGGAATTTGCTCTATCTTGTAGTATCTCCTTCCTTCTGTTGTAGAGCTTGTTTATGGCTGGGGTCCACCAGACTGGATGCTTGCCTTTGGTACAAAGAGTCTTTGTTTTGTTTGGGATTGCCTGATCCATGCAGTCCTGGAGGTGCTGGTAGAAGGCATTTGTAAGTGATTCAGTGGCTTGGGTAATGGTTTCCGCTGGCTTGGGGGCCTTGAAAGAGACCACACCAGTCTTTAGAAGTGTGAAGTCGGCTTTTGAGAAGTTCTTCACTGTGGTCTTTTTTATCTGGGGTGGGGGCAGGATGTGGACTTCCAGTGAGATTAGTTTATGATCTGATCTCACCAATGATGGGTATACTTCTGGTGTTGAACATTGTGACCCCATGTTCGTGATGATGTGATCTAGTGTGTTGTCTCCTCTTGTGGGGATAGTGACTAGTTGTTCCATGGCATTTGAGTTTATGAACTCTAGGAACCTTTGGGCTAGAGTGTTGGGGCTTGAGTAGTGATCCCAGTCTATATTTGGATAGTTGAAATCACCCAGTATGATGGTGTTTGGAGATACATTTATCCCCTCCAGTGTTTTCAGGAAAGCTGTGTGAGGTTCCTGGGTTTGAGAGGGTGGCCTGTAACATGCCACAAACTGCAGAGCAGTCTCGCCTATGGTTAATTGCACCTGGATGGTCTCCGATGCATCGTGTGTTGCCACCAACCTTGAGGTGAGGGTGTCCTTGATGAATATGGACACCCACCCTCCTTTCTTGGTGTTGTCCGGATTTTGGGGCTGGAACGCATGATATGAGGTAACACCTGATAGTGCCGGGGTGCTGTCAGGAGCCTTGAACCAGGTTTCAGTCACAGCACAGACATCAATGTTCTCCATACTGAGAAGGGCTTCAAGTGCGTGCATCTTGAGGTTGAGACTTCTGGCATTGAGTAGCATTACCCTTAGTTTATTTCCTTTTTTGTGTTCTAGGGTGGTAGGTTTAGAATCTGAGCCTTGCCTAAAAAAGGCACAATGGGGGTGGCAAGAGCCTTAGCCAAAATCCAGAAGCCCAGGGATGACAGGTGCAAGCCGTCCCTTGTGAATCAGCGTGGCTTGTCCAGCATGTCATCCCAGGCAGACAGACATTGGATCCCCTTTAAATGACACCATAGTTTAAGCCAATTATTACAGCTGATCATCTTGTCTCTGTATTGTGGCATCATTCTTGGTGAAGGTAGGATACTGCTCAAGGTCAGGGTCATACCTGCCTGGTCTACATAATCAGAGAGCTCCTCTATGTCTCTTTTCATGTAGTCCAGGGAGGTACATCTCAGGTCGTTCACACCAGCATGGACAATGACTGAGTCATACTTGTACTTGCAGTTGAGTGACCTGAGTGCTTGCATTATGTGGTGGATTCCAGCGCCCGATAGGCAGCTTACTGTGACCTTCTCCTTACTCAATCTGGTGAGCGGGACGTCAGTGTGTCTGACTATGGAATCACCTATGATGAGTGTGTCTGGCATTGTGTTTGGCCTTAAGGGCTGTGAATGTTTGGCACACTGACTCTGTGGTCTATGTGTTGCATGTGCTGTGCCCTGTGGAGGCAGTTGTTTGGGTGTCTGCTTTGGTGGCCTCTGCTGTTATGGTAGATTTCTGATCAGAGCCTCCGAGTATGTCTTTGTGTGTTTATGTGTATGATTTGAAGTTGTGATAGTGCTATGTGAGACTGGGTTTGTGGTGTGTGTGGTTACCTTCTCCTCTCTGGTCTTGCCAGTCCTATGTTGAGAGAGCTCAGCCTCCAGTTTGGCTATATAGTTGCATCTCTTGCATGTATTTGTGTTTTGTGGGAGAAGGAGAGGGTTGTCTGTGTACATGGGGCAATTGTAACATTGTCTCAATATTCCCAGGTTCACCAGTTGAGCAGGAGAGGACACTAGCAACTGATCCCTTGACATGCTAGAAGGAATAGACAAAAAACTGTTGGAATACAGGAAGATATCAAGCCCCCCAAACCACATTATATTGCTTGACTGACAATACCTACACATACATCATAGTTTCATAGTTTCATAGTTTACTACTAGGCTATCTGCCCTAGTGCATTTATAAGCCTAGCCATAGTGATGTGGCTATTGCCACCCCTTATAGTGGTAATAAGTGTACAGAATAGATTACGAATATTGTGCCTCTCACTTAGTAGTGACACATTATGACCCCCTTATGTAATTGAATAACTTGACTGTGCCTCTGTCTAGTAGTGACACAGGGAGGACCCCTGGGGTAAACCTACAATCTCACATCCAGTTGTCCAGATTTTTCTTGAAGAGAGTCAGTGAGGGACTCTGTCTAACATGAACTGGGATACTCTGCTAGAGTGTGAGAAGCCTCTGAGTTATGACTCTGTCCCTCCAGCATGTCCTATACATGTATGTGCTGAGGTTCAAATCTTCAGCTCCCATGGTTCTGGTGGATTTGGATTGCTTGCAGTGGAGCATGTCCACCACATCCTGATTGGACATGGTCTTGTATGTCAGGCATAGGTCACCTGTAAGTATGCGGTATGCCACTGAATAAAGCTGGATTTCCTTTAGTCTGGAAGCATATGACATGTGTTGTAGACCCTGATCTTCTTGGTAAGGTACTTTTGGGGTCTCTCCAGCTGTTGCAAGTGCTGGGTGAGGTACATACCAAATGGGGCTTTGTATTCAATCATGGCCCTGATAAGGGAGAAGTATAGTGGTACAATGACCTCCTTTGATCTGGATGGAAAACCCTTCATGATAAGGTGGGCAAGATAGAAAGTCTTTATAACCACTTTGGCAACATGGGTGCCAAATGAGATGTCACTATCTACATGTGTCCCCAGGTGTCTGATTTGTTTTCTGTGTTCAGTGGGTTGCTGTCTATGTATTGATTTGTGGGTACTTTGTTCCTCCCAAAGGGGATGACTACACATCAGTTGCATTCAGTTTCAGGCCAAGATTCCGGCACCAGCTATCTGTCTTTGTGATGGCATTCTGTAGGATGTGTGTGCCGGCTGATGTATTCACTATGGTGCCTAGGTTGCAGTCATCTGCAAACTTTGTCAGCCACAACCCTCCTATGTTTGCTTTCATATCTGAAAAGTAAATGCCAAATAACGGGGGTCCCAGGACAGATCCTTGTGGGACACCACTTGTGACTGGCTTTGAATCTGACAAGGCACCTGCAATGTCGGCTTTATGGGTTCTGTTTCTTAGCCATTTTGCAAACTATCCTGTGACATATGATTTTATATTTCAGCTGTTGAGCTTGTCTATGATGCCTGAGTGGGGTATTGTGTCAAAGGCCTTAGCCAAGTGCAGGTAGGCTGTGTGGACCGCGTAGCCCTCATCAATGGCCCTACTGACAGTTTCAAAATAGTCAACTAGGTGCAAAAGGCAGGATCTGCCCTGTGCAAAGCTGAACTGGGTGGGATCAAGGGTCTGTAGGTCACCAATGTCTCTCAGACAAGGCTGGTTAAGCTTGTGTGGTGGTGGTTCCCAGGGTCTGTGGAGGCATCTCCTTTGTGGAGTGGGACCACTGTTGCTGTACGCCAGTGTTCAGGTACATATCCTGTAGCAAGGCTAAGGTTAAATAGCATTTGTATATACGGGTTTAGCTCCTTCTGGAGTTCACATAGCATGCAACTGGGGATACCATCAGGTCCCATTGATGCTGTGTTCTTGTCTTTGCTGAGTGCGGCTCTCACATGGACATCTGAGATGACAGTGAGGTTACATTCAGCTGTGATAACTATCTTCTTTTGGGGGTGAGGGAGGGGGAAAATTGCACTGAATCTGTCTGCCAGAATGTTGCCAATATCTGTCAGGTCACTGAAATATATGTTGTTGTGTACCAACTCAGAGCTTATCTGAGGGTTCCCCCCCAGGTTTCTGACATAATTGAAGAAGGCAGTGTGGTTATCTTTATTGTCTTTGGTGATTTATGTCACAAAGTTGACCTTGGATGTCTTTATGAGAGAATGTAGCTTTTTACTAGTGCTGATCACAGCTGCCTTCCCTTTAGGAGATGTAGCTCTGTCTTGCATTAGTATCCTTCATCTGTTATACAGTTTGTTTATGGCTGGGGTCCACCAGACAGGCCACTTTCCCTTGGTGGAGAGGGTCTTGTTTTTATTTGTGATTGCATGGTCCATGCTATCTCGGAGATGTCCGTAGAAAGCGTCTGTGAAGGAGTTACCATTGTGTGTTGTGGTTTCCACTGGCCCAGTGGGCTTAACAGATACCATCTCAGTCCGAAGAAGTGTGAAGTCAGCTTTTGAGGTGTTTGTCACTATACTCCTTGTATTATACTAGCACTGACACAAGTGTAGACAATTTCCCAGAATCCATCAAACAAAATGGACATGCAAAATGTAACACTTCCACAAGAGGGGTAAGCATACTGGATGTGATAATCAGAAATATGTGTACTGGATGTCAAGATGAGAAGTGTATCCCTCACTGGTAAGACCAGACCATAGAGTAATCACACTGTAGTTACACATCCCGACCCCAGTCCCTGGCCAGATTACCACAGTGAAACACATGTATAAAGCATAGCTTGCACCCCTACAAACCAATGTGGAATCCATGAAAAGCCCTGTGCAGGTCCAGAATATGGGACACACTGCAGAACATGTTATACAGGCATACCATGAACACAGCCAAGAGTGCTTGGAGTCTGCAATCACAAACAACAAGACACAATGCCATACACCCAGGCATCTGTCATGCTGGACACCAGCAATTACTAAACCATTGAAGAGAATGAGGAAGCTACCACATGATAGATCAAACATGAAAAGTGAAGTAATCAGTGATCAGTAGTATGGCAATAAAATGTGTCCACACATACAATCCACTAAGGCCAGGCAAAACAAGTAGAATCTGTGAATCCAGTGGCAATGTGACACCTGTCCCAAGTACACACACAACAAAAACTCACCCCAATAAATACAAATGTATGTGATAGATGCAACCAGGTAGCCAAACCAGAGCCTGAGCACCCCCAAATCAGTACTGTCAAAACTAGTCAGGAGGACAATTTAACCAAATACACCACAAACCCAGTCCCACATAGACCTACAACGACTGTAAACCAAACACATAAACACAAAAACATTCCCAGAGGCCCTAATTACAAACACACAACACCAACACAAGCCTCCAAAGCAGACACCCAATAAAATAACCTCCAGACATAACACATGTAACACATAGTACACAAAGCTGGTGTGCCAAACAGTCACAGGACAGAAGGAGAAACAACATGCCTGATACAGTTGTAAAAGGTGACTCCATAGTGAGACATGCTGCTGTCCCAGGGATGGCTTGCACCTGTTACCCATGAGCATCTGGATAGTGCCTAAGGCTTTTGCAACCTACAGAGATCCTTCTGTAGGCAAGGCCGAAAAGACCAACCCACCACCATAGAAAACAAAACTGGAAAGAAACAGAAGGGTAATGCTGATCAATGCCAGATGTGTAAACCTCAATATGCATGCTCCTGAGGCCCTCCCCAGTATGGAGAACATTGATGTCTGTCCAGTGATAGAAACCTGCTGCAAGCCTCGTGACAGCACACCAGTACTACCAGGTAATACCACATATCATGTGTTATAGCCACAAAACCTGTAACAAAACATAAAAGGAGGGTGAGTATCCATATTCAACACAGACAGCCATACGTCCAGTTAACTGACAATGCTTATGTCATTGCAGTCCACCCATGTACAACTAACTGTAGGCAAAACTGCTGTACAGTCTGTAGCATTCTACAGACCACACTCTCACACACAGGAACCCCACCCCACTGTCCTGAAGACAGTGGACAGTATGAATATACCACCAAATACAAAACAAGGTACACACAAATTACCACATAGGTGGTAAACCATTATGTGTGGAAGGAGTAATCAGGGACCTAGTGACACAAGTGGACAGTCACCTGTTATGTGACAGTCACATCGCCAATTTGTCTAGGAAGACTGTCTATATTGGACACTGTATCATGAAAGGATTCACATCTATGTCAACAAAGGTCATTGTGCCCCTATACTGTTCCCCTATCAGACCATATTGTAATACAATGCCTCATTTGGGATGTACATTACCTGGCACCTGCAGCAGTTAGAAAGACCTCAAAGGTACCTCAGCAAGAGTCAGAAAGGGTCTCAAATATATCTCATATGCTGCCTGGCTGTAGACACCACAGCTGAATGCAGTCACATACTGCCTACACAGAGGCATTGTATGTCTGTTGTACAAGTCCATGTCCGACACAGAAGTAATGGACATGCTCCACCCCAGAAAACTCAAAGCCATCAGAGCTGTGTGAGTCAGAGATGTCAACCTTAACACATAATCAAATAGGATGTGCTGGAGGGACAGATACCTAACCCTGAGTCTCTCCACACCCTGGAACAGAATACCACTACATGTTAGGCAGAGCCCCTCACTGACACTCTTCAACAGGAAGTTAGCAAAATGGATGGATAATTGTAGATGTACACTGGGGGTCTTTACTGTGTCATGTCCAGACAGAGGCACAGCTAAGTAAATCATAAATGGCCATAATATTCACATAGCAAGGGTGGCAAAAGCCACACGCACTGTGGCTAGGCTTACAAATGCCCTAGGGTGGATAGCCTAGTATGAACCTATGAACCTATTATGACACAAATTGTACAGGACACTAAGGATAACCCCAAGGCTGCTGCAACTGATGGTAGTAAGCGTGTTGTGAATTCCTGGATATGCTCTGGATCACACAAATATTACAAATAACATACCAAACACACACACGTATTGCCAACATACATCCTGACAGGTGCAGTGCAAACCCCCCCCCCCTCATAATGCCAAATATCTTTCCGAGCAGACTGCTGCCTCCCTGACATTATGTCAGCCTTACCACAGGATATGTACCCAAAGAGCAGTGTACAGCAACAGTGGTTGTTCGCAAGAAAGGTGTCGCCTAAATGGATACTAAAAACAACCACCAGAGAATCCTGAGCAGCTTGGTCTGCACAGCTATGGAAAGGATCAGCATGTACCGCAGACATAACGATAATGGGGATCTATTGACACCCGACCCTACCCAGTGTGGGTTTATGATGTGCAGACCCCGCCCCTAAACATGTGTGACTCAGTTGAAACAGTGATTGAGGTCACTGATGAGGGCAATGTGGTCCACACAGTGTAGCTGGACCTTGCAAAGCCTTGCATACAATACCCTACGTGTTCAATATAGATATGCTCACCAGCTTATATATACACCCCAATGTCACTAGAGGGGTTGCAAACCAGACCAATGACAGAACTGACATGGTCAGACATGCTGCAGCCATGTCAGACTACAAACCACATATAACAGGTATCCCACAAAATTTGGTCCTGGGACCTTCCCCGTCTGGTATATATGCCCCATAGGTACAGGCCAACATGTAAGGACTGTGCCTGAACATGTTTGCAGAGGACTACAAACCGCCTAACATATCTGACACTCCAGCTGACACAAGCATCCCACAAAAGGGCCACATAGAAACAGACAACCGGTGCCATAGCCATGTCAGCATGTTAAATGGAGAAAACTGTATAGTCAACCTCTGTGGATATACAGTAAGTGACCACCAATTACCACATAGGTGTTAACCCATTACATACTTAACATGTAATGACAGACCTGGGTACACAAAGTGATAGAAATCCTGCACTGGACAAACATGTGGCTGTAGTGTTAACAGAAACAATCCATATACCAACCTAATCATGAAGGTTATGACATTTAGATAAGGGGAGGTCATTGTGGTTCTGCAGTTATCCTTCATCAGCATTACAAATGACCACAACAGCCCCTGTGGGGTGTACCTCAGCAGACACCTCCATCAACTGTAAAGTCCACAACAGTACCTCACCAGGAGTATCAAAGAGCTTGAACACATGTAATGTGTTGCCTGATTAAACAGAGTGCAACTCCACACACTGCCATGCTGGCCACCCAGACGCAAGCTGTGCCTGATGTAGAAAGCCATGTCCAAGCTGGAATCAATGAACATGCTGCACCTTGTACAATCTGAATGGCAGTGAGCTATGCACGTGAGGGACCTAAACCCCAGCACTGACATACATAGGACAAGCTGTACTGCATTATTCGTAACACAGAAGCCACCCCCACACATGAGTAAACTACCAGTACAGGTTATCCATAGAGTCACTCGTTGATTCTCCTCAACAGGAATCTTAATGAGTCGATGGGAGATGGTAGGTTTACCCTGGGTATCAATGTTATGTCACAGGTAGACAGAGGCACAGTATACTAAACAAGACATATGTCATGGCAAACTACACTTACAATGTGTCGAAGGACAAACACACTCTCTGACTAGCATTAGAAATGGCCTAGAGCACATCGGTAGTGTTTGCCAATGTACACCTATGTTGTGGAATACACTACTGATGTTGGATGAGGCTGTTGTAAGTAGTTCATATCTGAACATAATGCAACATGGTCAGATAGGTTCATAGGTTCATAGGTTTATACTAGGCTATCTGCTCTAAGGCAGTTATAAGCCTAGCCCAGAGTTTTGTGGTGTACGCCACCCCTTATATGGAAACAATATTGTGCCTATTAGTTTGTCGTGCCTCTGTCCAGCAGTGACACAGAGACGATCCCCGGGGTAAACCTATGATCTCCCATCCACAGGTCAAGATTCCCCTTGAACAGAGCCAGCGAGGTGCTCTGCCTCACATGGACCGGGATTGTATTCCACAGCATAGGGAGTCTCTGAGTGATAAATCTATCCCTCCAATATGTCCTACTTATATCCCTGCTAAGGTTTAAGTCACTTGCCCTAGTGGTTCTGGTGGATTTGGTGGTTTTGAGGTGGAGCATGTCCATTACTTCCTGGTTGGACATGGCCTTGCATGTCAGGCACATGTCACCTCTGAGCAGACTGTATGTGACTGAATAGAGCTGGAGTGTCTTTAATCTGGCAGCATATGACAGATGTTGGAGTCCCTTTATCCTTTTGGTGGGGGACTTTTGGGATCTCTCCAATTGCTGCAGATGTCGGGTGAGATACATCCAGAATGGGGCATTGTACTTGATCATTGGTCTGATAAGTGAAGAGTACAGGAGAACAATGACCTCACTAGATCTGGATGTGAATCCCTTCCTGATCAGGTGGGCAATGTAGAAGGTCTTTCTAGCCACGTTAGCAAAGTGAGTGTCAGAAGAAAGGCCACTGTCAACCTGGGTCCCCAGGTCCATGATAACCTTCTCTGTGCTTAGAGGATTGCCACCTATATGGTAGCTTGGGGTTACCTTGCTTTTCCCGAAGAGTATGACTATACATGTTTTGGCATTTAACGTCAGGCCATGGCTCTGGCACCAGCTATCAGTTTCCGTGAGTCCCTTCTGAAGGATAAACATGTCTGATGCACTGTCCACTATGGCGCCCAGTTTGCAGTCATCTGCAAGCTTTGTCAGCCAAAGTCCTCCCATGTTGGCCTGTACTTCTGAGAAGTAGATGACGAACAATAGGGGGCGAAGGACTGAGCCGTGTGGGACACCACTTGTGACCGGCTTGGAGTCTGACATAGTGCCAGCAACTCTAACCCTGTGGGTCCTGTCCTTAAGCCAGTTTGCAACCCATCTTGTGACATATGGGTTTACATTTAGGTTGGTAGGTTTTTCTACAATACCCGAGTGGGATATTGTGTCGAAAGCCTTTGCAAGGTCAAGGTAGGCTGTATGGACTGCCCTTCCCTCATCAATGGCTTAGTGACTGTTTTGAAGAAGTCGACCAAGTTCAAAAGGCATGATCTGCCCTTGACCAAGCCAAACTGGGACGGGTCCAATGTCTGCATGTCCCCTATATCTTTGTTTATGAGCTCCATTATGATCCTCTCCACAGCTTTGCAGACTAGACTTGTTAAGCTTATGGGGTGGTAATTACCAGGGTCCATAGAGGCACCACCTTTGTGCAGATGTGCACAACTGGACCCTAACCAGGCTGTTGTGCACACTATGGAAATGTAAAGCAGTGATAGGACTAAAGCCCAGGATACTGTCCACCACAGTGAAAGTACTGAACCACTACACTATACAGTACTACAGTGTTAGGTCAGTATGAACGGATGTTGACAATTGTATGCAAAGTATCCCATGCAAAACCTGCAGGCACAGTATAATCCCTGTTGTGTTCACACAAAAAGCATTTGGACAGTAACTACACAACATGGCACAGAACACACAACCATAAACTGGATATATTTACTGAAGGTCACACTCATCCACAAATGTGATGGGCTGCAGAGTTCATCATATGGAAAGCTCACACTGGGCATGCTCACACACTTTGATAAATGAGACATCTTTCACACAACATGCCATGGGAAGGCTGAACTGGGCATGCTCACACACTTATTCCAAATGTTCCACTTAGCAACTGTGAAAACACACCAGAGGATGCTCATTCCCATTTCTAAACACTGATGATGTAAGCACCCTATAAGTATATCAGGAGAAAAGAAATCTCTCTGTAATCTGAATAGCGCGCTCTGCTAATGCATCCGTCTCTAGTGTCATAACATAGTGAGGTAGTGGTTCAAATCCAGCAAGTGTGCGTGAAGTGGGGTAAGC
Source organism: Protopterus annectens (assembly GCF_019279795.1). Classification (NCBI taxonomy): domain Eukaryota; kingdom Metazoa; phylum Chordata; order Ceratodontiformes; family Protopteridae; genus Protopterus; species Protopterus annectens. The sequence continues at coordinate 598,530,083 of NC_056745.1, forward strand.
GTGTATGAAAGAAACATCCCTTTTGGCAACTGTGAAAACACACCACAGGATGCCCATTCCCCTTTCTAAACACCGATGATGTCAGCACCCTATAAGTATATCAGGGGAAAAGAAATCTCCCAGTAATGCAAATAGCGTGCTCTGCTAATGCATCCATCTCTGGTGTCATAACATAGTTAAGTAGGGGTTTGAATCCAGTAAGTGGCAAGTGTGTGTGAAGGGGGGGTTAAAAAAGGTGGGTGGTGTTTTTTTT